>NC_071266.1:16798665-17046165 GCF_023375685.1 Ictalurus furcatus
ACCAGAAGCTGAAGAATAAGGGCAGGTGATGATTTTATTTCGTTTTATTGTATATTTAACCTGGCCAAGAGGGCAGCATACAAAGTTTCAACAAGCAAACAGACAACAACAAATAGATACAATACAGTTATATAACAACATAAAAAATATATTTTTTTAAAATAGCAATTATCTACAGCAGCATTTACTGATGAAGCCAGAGTCCATATCCTTTAAAACTGATTTAAATTCTCCTAGTGAAACCAATTCATTTAGTTTTCAGTCCATGCTGAACAGGCAGCATGCTTATATCCTTTTTTTCCCAGTTCTGTCCTGACCTGGGGAACACCCAGCTCTTTTTAGAGCATAGGAAATAGTGTAATTATGATCATTGAGGATTTTGCACATCCTAATTTTTATTTACTTGCTTTGCTGGTTGTGAAGAGCATGGTGGCTTAGTGGTTAGCACTATTGCCTTGTACCTCCGGGGTTGGGGGCTCGAATTCCACCTCCACCCTGTGCACACAGAGTGTGTGAATGTGTGTGTGATTGTGGCCTCTGATGACACCCCAACCAAGGTGTCCCTGGCCTTGTGCCCCAAGTTTCTTGGGATAGGCTCCAGGCTCTCCCATGACCCTGTGTAGGATAAGTGGTATGGAAAATGGATGGATGGATAGTTGGTTGTCTTAGACTGCAACTTTGTGTACAGGCTGCTTGTTTAATTTTTTTTGGATTTGCATGATTGCCTGATTGGCTTGACATCCTGGACCATATGTTGTTCTTAAGTGCACACTTTTGCCTTCTCAGTGTCCTTTGGAATCTTCCTCAACTTGCTCCTCTTTCTTATCAAAATGAAGCAGCTCCAAGGAGAACAATATCATGTGCAATTTGCAAACAATTTTCACTAAAGCAAACAGAGAGCAGCATGTAAGCATCCAGTAACCTTAAATGAACTGTGTTCCAACCAATCGACATGAAATACGCCATGTGTAGCAGGGGTGTCCTATCTTATCTGCAAAGGGTCAGTCTGGGTGCAGGTTTTCATTCAATCAAGCAGAAGCCACGCCTGATTCCACCTGTTTAATCAGTTGAGCTTGGCTTTCAATAGACTCAGGTGTGGCATCTGCTTGGTTGAACGTTTCCGGATGAGATTGGACACCCCTGATGTATAAGGTAGGAAAATATTGCAGGGTAGTAGTTGTTGGTAAAAAAAAAGTTACCTTTTTAGAAAAATGGTTTAATGCTACTAAAGTGGTTGATTTAAAATTACAGTGCTACCACATGGCTAATGAAAATATTAACTTAGCTGGACTAAAAGAAACCACTGCTCCAGAATTATAGGCTAATTAATACGCAAATTGGTTTGAATGTCAATTTTTAAAAACTATTTTAAAACATTTGACATCTGTAAATTTTGCACTTCCTGCATTACTCGGTGCCCGCCTCAACGCAAACACTGAAAAACTGGATTAGAGAAATCCAACATTTGCCCTGCTGTTTGAACAGCTTGAGTGTGCAAGAGGTTCCCAACTTAGCCTCCTGCATTAGTCAGTGTTCAGAGTCACAGTCTCATTCCACTGCGCACACACACACACACACACAAAAAGGCAAATTTGTAACACCAGACAGACTAGAAGGTAAAGAAATTGGGTTGAATAGTGTGTGGACATTTCCATCACAAACGTAAAATAAAGGCTCGGCAACGACTTTCTCTCTTTGCTTCCGTCTAGTTTTTTTGCCTCCTCACTTGTGCCCACACACACTCACACAATTTTGTCTTACTATCCTTCAATTGACATAATTATTAATTAACGATATACTTAGGCTACGTCCACACTGATCAGGATAGATCTGAAAACTCTGGGACTACGGCTGCTCCTAAGGCCATACAGACTTCATATAAGTCAATAATGAACTTTTTCACATTATCTGTTGTTACCCAGATGAGGATGGGTTCCCTTCTGAGTCTGGTTCCTCTCAAGGTTTCTTCCTCTTAAAACATCTTAGGGAGTTTTTCCTTGCCACCGTCGCTACTCAGTGGCTTGCTCAGTTGAGATAAATTCGCACCTTTAATATCTGTATACCGTGCTGATATTTCTGTAAAGCTGCTTTGAGACAATGTCTATTGTAAAAAGCGCTATACAAATAAAATTGAATTGAATTGAAAACTGCATTTTCCTTTCAAAAAATGCTCTCCTACACTCTACACTGGCATTTTCAAACGTTTTCCAAAAACTGCTCGTCCACACTGAAACGTCTGAAAACGCTTACATCCTTTAACTCTGCATGCGTAAAAACGTAAGAAGCTTTGGTTTGCGTCATTTCCGTCGGGCGTTTATTTAAAAATGCAATCTGAAGGTTGCACAAAGTAACATTAATCTTTAACAAAGATCTTTAATCAAACTGGATAGCAGGCACAACAACTGCAGTACAACATCGTCCACCAGCTTATTTAGTTTGAGTTGAATGGGTCATATGACTGCACCATGTGATGTGACTAAAAATAATAGTTTCGAATATCCCTGTTTTCTCAGTCCACAATACAATGCGAAAACGGCATTTTCAAATTTATTCACTTGGGAGCATGTTTTTGAAAAACTCAGTGTTTGCTGGACAAAAAATGCTGTCTCGGTCAGGATGGAAGGCCAAAACATAGAGAAAAAGATGCGTTTTCAGATTTATCTGGATTAATGTAGATGTAGCCTTAATGATATATATATAATATACTACGCCGAAGCTAACCCTAAACTCTTTTAGTTTTATTTGTTTTAGAACTTTCCCCCATTTTCTTCCCTAATCTGGTCACCTGCCATCTCCCACCCACCAGTCAGCTCTCCCCATCATACGACAGCTACCAGCCAGGGAGGGTGAAAACCGCATGCATGATGCCCACAATTGGCTAGTGCCACTGTGATTGACAAGAGAGTGAGTACATCATGAAGTGTTCAGGACCATGGTGATGTCTTGAAAACCATGTGTGTGTGCACTTTGCAGGGACTGAAGCACTTTCTGGCCAACAGTAGAGGCCAAAATCAGCTGTGTCTAACAGTAGACCTATGAAAATAAAATGTATCAGACTGAACAAGAGATGTTCATCTCTGATCAATAAATCATATCTGGTGCTCTATTCACACCATATGAAGGCCACATTAGCCCAAACAAGGGGGTGCAATAAGAGAATGGATGGCATGCCAGCATTATAGGAATCGCTTTACTTCAATGACGTCTTTCACCAGAGATGATAAATTATGAATGTAAAATCGTGACGACAACTTATCATAAATTTATCATACTGTTCCACCCATAATATAAACTATGTATACATAAGTCTGAATAAGTATATCCTACCTCAGCTATAGATCTAGCGACATAACTACTGCTGCACTTCACTACCATGACTGAGAAAGGAAGAGCTTGATCAGAGTTATGCACTCGTTATTCACTGTTGAGAGACAGGGAGAAGTGGAGAGGACAAATGGAAAAAAGTTTATTTTTGGAGGGTAGGTTGTTTTTTTCTTGCCTTGACCACATCTGTCGCCATGCCAACAGTGTGCTCAGTCCTTGGGTTTATTGGGAGAGTCTAAGAACTTTAAAGTGGGCGGCTGCTTCTGGATTTGTAATGACACGCATACATACAAAAGGTCTACCAAATAAAGTGAATACACAATGAAGTGTTCAGCTCACTGGTGTCAAGTATACATATAGTATATAAAATCAGTAATATCTTTTGAGTAAAACTAATACAATTTGTCCAAACTATATTTCTAAAACAAGCCTCCATCTTTCTTCAAAAACAGAACTAAAAAAAAAAACTTTTTATTGGCTTAAAGGAATATAACAGTCATGACAACAAGTAACAGTGTGCGACAGGAGTGTACGTGCTGCCAGGTTTCCATTAATACACAGCTTTGGGGCTAGAACTGGTTTTCCTTCCACATAACAAACCGCTTTTTCATTCACCACAGTGAGTGTTTAATTAAGCCATGCTGCAAGACTTGTCTTAACCCTCTTACCCCATATGGCCGAAAAACCGGCTTGCCCGTCTTTGATCTATTCCCGTAAGGACGATATACCGGCTTGGTCGTCTATGCCAAATCCCCGTAAGGCCGATATAGAGGATTTACAGTGTAAACGTTATCCCCGTAAGGCCGGTGTACCGGAATTACTCTGCTATGATTCCTTACTTTATTATATTTTGACCCGGAATGTTGATGACGTCATGACGTCAGGACTTGATTGACATTATGCCGTCATTACGATGAAGCTGATCCAAGCGTGAATATTGGTGTACTAGTAGAAGTGAACTAAAAATGCCAAAGCGAAAAGCTAATCGTGTTCCAGCTAAAGTTACACCTACAGTGAACACAGGTACATCTAAAACAGTGAAAAAAAGAGAAAACATACACAGTTACACAAGCGAGAGCGAGGATTCTAGATAGTGACAGCAGTGAAAGTTCAGGCGATGTTGAAACCGAAACCGAAACTGATAGTGACGCAACCTCTCCTGATTCGGACCCTGATCCGTCTTCATCTTCAGCATCAACCAGTGCGACTGACACTGCAGGGGTCTGGAGTCATAACGGGACCATTTCTGTGCATTCGTGAAAACACTACCTGCTGGTCTGATTATCACCAGAAACTTGACTTTTGGCGCTAAAATGCATTTATTTATTTATTATTTACTTGAATTTATTCAAAGGCATTGACCACGCTGATGCTCGTATGGTACTTCTAAATGAGTATAAGGATTTTAGCGAGCATTTTTTCGTAATTTCTCTAGTGAAGAATTGTGCTCTAAGTTTAGTAAAAACACTGAACTGCTTCATTTTCCAAGTGATATTACACAAATACATTATTATAAGTTGTTTCAAGGCCTAAAAATGTTAAAATTAAAATGTTGATTTTGGCCCAGGAACTCAGGGTTGGCGTGCTGTTTCTCTGGGGAATATAGGGTTATGGGACATAACTTAGGGGTAAGAGGGTTAACAGTGCTGAAAGTAACAGCTATGTGTCCTTTGCCTCAACATTAACTATCTTACAGATGCTGATTATGAAGTGATGCTGATGCTGACATGGTACAACCAGCTAGCAGATTTGGAGTAGAATCTGACCTAAACACCACAGCTGGCTATTTGAAAACACTTACATTCAGCAATGACTGACAGGCACAGAAATAAGAATGCAATTCAATTCATGTTCAAGGTCTATGGACGACAGACCACCAGGCAGCACAGAAGCTCATGTCCTTCAACAAAGTCTTCCTTATAGCCAAATGACCGGTCTTCCTGCCTGTTCGATGGCTCATGGGCATGGGGATACTATGTTAACAAGTGCGTCTGGGAGATTTTTCAAGGCTGATAATAAAAAAATAAAATAAATAAAATAATAATAATAATAAAAGCAGACAGCCAGCTTCAAAATGGATACAGTCCAAGTACTGATTATTGGATAGTGATGTACAACAGATGCCACCAAATGTGCTCTTTCACACTGTGCCAGTCAGGGAAATTCACTTCTACATTTACATTTACATTTATTCATTTAGCAGACGCTTTTATTCAAAGCGACTTACAAATGAGGAAATACAAGCAAAGCAATATGTCAAGTGGAGAACAATACAAGATTTTTAAGTAACCATACAAGATTTTTAAGTAACCATACAAGATTTTTAAGTAAGTTCTTGAGAAGCAAAGTGCACAGAGTAGAGGTGTAAGAGCCAGTGTATTATTATTTTTTTTTTTTTAAATAATGTTCACGGAAGAGGTGGGTCTTTAGTTGTTTTTTTGAACCTAGTGACAGATTCTGCAGTCTGGATTGCGGTTGGAAGTTCATTCCACCACTGAGGAACAGTTAGTTTGAAGCTTCTGGAAAGGGACCTTGAGCCACGCTGAGTAGGCACTACTAAGCGTCGGTTGTTAACTGATCGCAGATTGCGTGAGGCATTGTAAGCCTTAAGGAGAGTGTTGAGGTAGGGGGATGTTGTTCCAGACAAGGTCTTGTCTAAGTTGAGCTTAAGGTGGTGTATCCTCAGCCAGTCTGAGATGTCAGACAGGCAAGCAGAGATTTGTGCAGAGACAGATGGATCATCAGGCTGGAAGGACAAATAGAGCTGGGTGTCATCAGCATAGCAATGATATGAAAAAGCCATGAGACTCAATCACAGGCCCCAGAGATATAGTATAAATAGAAAAGAGAAGTGGACCCAGAACTGACCCCTGGGAACCCCAGTTGTGAGTTGCTGAGTTTCAGAAGCTCCTCCCCTCCACAATACCTTGAAGGATCTGCCTGTGAGATATGATTTCACCCAAAGCAGATCCATTCCGGTGATGCCTAGGCTGGAGAGAGTTGACAGGAGGATCTGATGATTCACAGTGTCGAAAGCAGCAGAGAGGTCGAGTAGGATGAGGACGGATGATCTTGAGGTTGATCTTGCTACAGTGTAATGATTTACTTAAGAGCTGTAAAGGATTGTTAACCACCCCCAATCTTCATAGCATGCACTCTAGCTAGTATTACAATCACGAACAGGTCAGCCTCTGGGCTGCATTCAAGACCACCATTGTCAAGTCCAAAACCAGGTCAAACCAAGACAAAGTCTGAAGGCAGTGGAGGCCAAGTTAAGATTGAGTTCAACTGAATGTAAGACCGAGTCAAGATCAAGAGTCAAGACACCAAAAACCATTAAATCCTTTGAGGCCAAGCTTTTACTTTAACTAGTGCCTTCATTTATGCATTGTGCCAATGTTTTCTAGAAGAAGGAATTACTTCTTGGGGGCACGGTGGCTTAGTGATTAGCACGTTTGCCTCACACCTCTGTGGTTGGGGGCTCAAATCCTGCCTCCGCCCTGTTTGCATGGAGTTTGCGGGTTCTCCCCATTCTTCAGGGGTTTCCTCCTGGTACTCTGGTTTCCTCCCCCCAGTCCAAAGACATGCGCTGTAGGCTGATTGGCATTTCCAAATTGTCTGAAGTGTGTGAAAGTGTGTGCGGTTGGCACCCCGTCCAGGCTGTCTCCTGCCATGTGCCCCGAGGTCCCTTGGATAGGCTCCAGGCTCCCCTGTGACCCTATGTAGGATAGGTGGTATGGATGGTTGGATGGAATTGCTTCTTGTCAAACTTTGTTCATGCAAAAAGAAAATATAACATGAACAACATGAGACCAAGGCTATATTTTGCACCTTGCTCCTAGAAGCGAGAAACCTAGGCATGGATACAAGACAGCTCATCGCCAACCTGTTTTATGCACGATGCCAAGTGTAGTTACCATGGTCTACACTTTGCTGGATGGATATAAACCCTGTCATGTCTGCCATGTGCATCAGGTTAATTCTTTGGATCTGCCACCAAAAAGGCTCTAGAGAGGAGAGTGCAAGTTTCAAAATAAGAAAACAGCATGGCCAAGTAGACCAGTCATGTGGGACTTTTAGGTCACCGCAACCCTTACCTAAATGTTTTGGTGCGCCACACCACCTGGTTGTTGATTATTTTCTTATAACAGCATGGTCTGTCATGCTATATTCCTTACTTAATCTACTCTTTAGGAGTGAATGGTATGAAGGGTTTTTTTGTTTTGTTTTTTACAATTGCATTCTGATCAGTTTGCGTATTCTGATTTTGTATTTGACTAAATGTCATGAGGAAAAAGATTTAAAAAACAAAAGAAACACACTGAATATTGCTTGGCCAGGGACACACTATGACCAAAAGTATGTGGACACCTGACCATTACACCAATATGTGGTTCTTCCCCAAACTGCTGCTACAAATTTGGTAGCACAAAATTGTATAGGATGTCCTTGGATGCTGTAGCATTACGATTTCCCAAACATATTCCAACATGACAATGCCCCAGAGCACAAAGTGAGCTCCATGAAGATATGATTACCCAAGGTTGAAGTGGAAGAACTTGCATAGCGTGTTCTGCATAGAGCCCTGATCTCAACCCCACTGAACACCTTTGGGATGAACTGGAACACCGACTGCACCCCAGGCCTCCTCACTTAACGTCAGTGCATCACCTCACTAATGTTCTTAGATCTGAATGAACACAAATCCCCACAGCCATGCTCCAAAATCTAGTGGGACTCCTTCCCATAAAAGTGAAGGTTATTATAACAGCAAATGGGGACGAAATCTGGAATGGAATGTTAGCACATATGGGTATGATGGTCAGGTGTCCACATACTTTTCGCCATATACTGTATATGTATTGTTCTGACCTTTGATAAAACCTTGTAATGCTTTTGCACCTAGAAATTACCTTTAAAAGCAGATGATGTCAATTTGCTCAAACTAAGGAGCAGGAGAGAGTATTCATTTTTTTTGCTATTAGAGCTGATGGTCACAGTACATTTTGTACACACTATTCTTGTGAGATCTGCAGTGAGGATAGCTCACCCTGTGAACACCACCAGCTATTCAACTTGAGTTACCATTCTCTCTCTCTCTCTCTCTCTCTCTCTCCCTCTCTCTCTCTCAGAACAGGACAGATTGCTCTGTGGGTGGTTTTTCACAGTGTTTCAGCATTTTCTCTCTTGCTCTGCTCTTGCTGTTTCTTGCATTTTTACACACACACACACACACACACACACACACACACACACACACAAAATAAGGTATTACTTAATAGCTGTTGAACAAATGAATCATTCTTTAGTTACATCATACAGGAAATATTATTTATTACCTATTTAAATGCCCTAATCAATACAAGAAGTGTGAAGAGGAATTAAAAGACTGACTTTGACCGAGAGGTGGGAATGTGCTGATACTGTAGCCGTCTGACTCATACTGCAGTCTATACACTGGTGGGATTATACAGGAATAGCATTTTTGGCTAAAACAAGACTTAGTTGATAGACATAATGGACATAAAACATAAATACATCTGTCAAATTAATAAGCTACATAGTACTGATGACATTTATATAAGGTGTATTGAGTTATTAATATTCAAAGTTAATATTGTTAATGGGTTCAAATGATATTTTATTATATAACATTCATTTGTATATATAGGCTATGGCCTCTAAACCTTAAAGAAGCATGTGTGACTGCAATGCGTCATGCTTTGGCCAGTCAAGATTACTGAGGACTGTTCTTTAGTTTACTTTGGGTGGGAAAATGGACATTATATTATATTAACTCTTATTCTGTTTTTATGTGTGAGAGCGATTTAGATAAAAAGAGAGAAAGAGAGAGAGAGAGAGAGCAAGAGTAGAGCGTTGCCGTGGGTTACCACTCCATCAAGGAGCTGCTCTTCAGAGCTATTCCATGGCAGATGAGAGAGAATGTGTGTGTGTGTGTGTGTGTGTGTGTGTGTGTGTGTGTGTGTGTGTGTGTAAAAAAAATTGCTGTTGTTTTCTCAGTAATAATCTGTGGTCTTAAGAGTACAAAACTGTACAATTCATTATATTCATTTACATATCAATGTACTTTTGGTGGCTGGAATCGGATGATTGATGAACAGTTCAACACTGTTAAAAGTCTGTACATCATGGCATACTAGTTTATCACCAGTTTTGCACAGTTTATCTCCTGGAGTACTATGGCAGGTATTGCAATGGTCCATTTTCTTATAGCAGCTTTTTATGTACATATAAGCTGGTATTACGAATATCCACAACAACAAAGAAATTAGTGATTTTGACTGTGACATGGTAGTTAGTGTCAGAGTAGAATGGACAGACTGCTGCGATCTGACAGGAAGGCTACAGTAACTCAAATAACCATTCTTTACAACTGTGGTGTGCAGAAAAGCATCTCAGAATGCAAAACACTCTGAGAACAGGAATCTGAGACTACAGTAGGCACAAGCTTAGCAAAACTAGGTAGTTACCATGAGGTAATGATCTAATTAGTCTACTGAAACTTGTTAACTCATAATCAATTGCGTTCACCTGATATCGGCTCAAGTTCAATTTATGGGAATGCTGTCCTACCATGCAGCATAAGCGGAGGACATTGCACAAAAGACAGACCATTTACGGTATGTTGCATTATTCTAGCACTACACTATAAGTCATATTGTTGTTAAATAAATATAGTTCTGGCTAATGTAGTCCTGCTTTATCTAACGCATGGCCATACCCTACATTTGAAACAAGAGCTTTTGAAAGTATCAGTAACCCAAATTACATTTATGCAGCTCTGTATCTGCGACTATGTAGATGCAAGGATGTAGATGTTAGGCTGCTTGAACAAACACAGTGAGGAAGCAATACATCAGTTGTTTGCACGCATGAGGATAGGAATGGAACCTATTAGCATTCTTAACATATAACTCTTTAAGTGAAGGAAAGTGAAGGACACATCTATAATGTTTAGAAAGACATGCCCCTTGTTGGATGCTGCCACTTATTTACTAATTAATTGCTGCTGTTTCTAGTGGACATGAGCATGTATATAAAGTTGTCAATGGATATGTGCAAATCTTTGCATGGAGAGTTTGTATCACTGACAGATGAAAAAAACTGAAGAATGTGAAAATTCACTGAGAGCCAAATCCATTACAGATTTAGTAACTCATGCCACAATGTACAGAAAAAAAGTCCTGATGTCATATCTAAATTTGGGGGAAATGGATGCTTTTTTTTTTTTTTTACATTTTCATCCTTTAAATGGCACATGTACAGAACTCACAGTAAAAAAAAGCTACCAATTAATGGGTTGTAGCTTCACATTTGCAAACCTCTGCACTCACCTGAAAATCGCACATCAAAGATTGGCAAAAATACCTTGTTCAAATAAACACTGCCCAAAGAATTTTTGTTAAAAATGTGAAATTCACAATTTCATCTCATTTGTCTAGTAAACAAATTCAATAACTCTTCCTGGTGGCTGTAGACCTGGGCCCTCAAACACTAGAAAAATCTAGAGGTTTCTGATGATTTTCATGGGCGTGTTGTGAAAGAACCTGATGTTTCAGGTAACACCGTTGACAAAGACGTGTTTCTAAACAACTCTGTGTTTTATTCAGTTTTCAGGAGGGCAAGATGGTTGAACAACCAGAAAAAGAAAAAGGAGACTAATGCAGTGGGTAAGGCATGCTTTTGCTATTACATCACTGTCACAGAAACTCTTACAATACCTACAGTATTGTTGCTCAATCACAGAAGAAACCAGATACTCTTAAGGATATGGAAGTTTCAAGAAATGAGCTTTTCCAACAAAATCCCTCTTATCCTCTATCCGAATTCATTCAAGGTGGTTAATTCTTTAGTCTCTGGTAGAAAAGAGCATAAAATGCATGCAGTGTGCATGACCAGTTCTTAGATTTGACCTCATAACGAGAACTGAACCCAAACAGTTAGTCCCCCTCAGTAGAGAGGAGAAATATTATGTTGTTAATGACCTCAAGAGTATTGAAGGTCAAGGGCTTGCACTGGAAATGGTCAAACACTATGAGGAACAGTAATTGCAGTTGGTAGACAATCTGGTATATCATGAAAACTTTAGAACAAGCACACAAAACAAAGTTTTTGTCCTCAAGGAATAATAAACAGGTATAAAATTGTTATTGAGCAGCAATGACTTGAGTCAAGAATGAAAGATGGCATTAATTAACCAATTCAATTCTTCGCCCAAATAAAATACATTCAGACTTGGACGTCCACCATGTCTGGGGCATGATTTGTTTGTGGGTATAGTTTCTTATGACCTTGCGCAGTGCATCCAAAATGTGCTTTTTTCAGCTATCATGTGCCGGGAGCCTGTTTTCACTCAAATTATTAACAACGTACATGAAGTTCAACACTATAATGCAGAAAAACAGGAAGTAATGAAAATGAAAAGCTTGTATTGGCACACCACCTTCATTCAGTCTTTTATACTTGTGGATTTGGGTGTTTACTGTCTACAACACAGGCCTAACCCTACAGTCATATTAGCAATTAGCGGCTGTATTTTGGAGTGTGGCTGTGGGGATTTGTGCTCATTCAGCTAGAAGAGCACTAGTGAGGTGAGGCACTGATGTTGGACAAGGAGGCCTGGCATGCAATCGGCGTTCCAATTCATCCCAAAGGTGTTTGATGTGGTTGAGTTCAGGGCTCTATACAGACTTCTTGAATTCTTCCACTACAACCTTGGCAAACCATGTCTTTAAAGGCCTCACAATGTGCACAGGGGCATTGTCATGCTGCAACAGGTTTGGGCCTCTTAGTTCCAGTCAAGGGAAATCTTAAAGCTACAGCATACAAAGACATTCTATACAACTGTGCGCTTCTAACCATGTGGCAACAATTTGGAGAAGACCCACATATGGGTGTAATGGTCAGGTGTCCACAAACATTTGGCCACATAGTGTATAAATCTGTGACCATGCCACAGATTTGGAGGAATACACAGCATCAGTCACTGGCTACATTAGCAAGTGCACACACTACTGAAAACCTGAGATGCTGCCTTCAGGACAGATGACAAGGCAGCTCTCTAAGACCAATATCTGTCCCAGGGTAACAGGGAGGCCGAATATTCACAGACACTTCTCAAACGCCAAGGACAAAAGGCATATGTGGAAAGACATTCAGGACCGACATGTGATGCCGATGCCTCGCCATGCTGGCAAGGAAGACCACCACCCCTCCTTCCACCAACCAAGTACTCTGTTTGACTGCAGTGGACATCAGTCCAGAGTTAACCCATGGAAAGCTGATGCTCCTGTCAAAATACCTTACTGGATGCTCAGGTAATGTGCTTAGCAGCTTGCAGAAGTCTTAACAAACATCTTCCGAATCTCCCTGAGCCAAACAGTTGTCCCTGTGTGCTTTAAGACAACAACTATCATCCCCAAGAATCCGTCTGGGTCCTTCCTCAATGACTACCAGCACTTATCATCATGAAGTGCTTTGAGGGGCTAGTCATGAAACATATAAACAGCAGTCTTCCCACCACACTAGACCCATTTCAGTATGCCTTCTGCCTTAACTGCTCAACAGAGGATGCAATATCTGCTGCCATCCACCTGTCTCTGCCTCACATGGACAAAAATGACAATTATGCTGTTTATAGACTTCAGTTCAGCATTCAAAACAATCATCCCACAGGAACTCATAAGAAAGCTGAACCTGCTGGACTTGAACACCTCTCTCTGCAACTGGATCCTGGACTTTTTGACTAGGAGATGCCAGTGCGTCAGGATCGGCAACACCACCTCCAGCACCAACACACTGAACACCTCACTCCCCAGGGATGTGCACTCAGCCCACTGATGTTTTCGCCACTGACTCACGAATGTGCTGCAAAGTACAGCTCAAATCACATCATCACACTACACTTGTGGGCCTCATCAGCATACAGGGAGGAGGTGGAGCAGCTCACAGACTGGTGCAGGGACAACAATCTTTCCCTCAATGTCGATAAAACAAAAGAGATGATTGTTTACTTTAGGAGAACCCATGGTGATCAGTCTCTACTGCACATCAACAGAGCAGCTGTGGAGAGAGTCAAAAGCTTCAAGTTCTGTGATGTGGTGTGAGCGGACCTTTCCTGGACTCTCAACACCTCCTGCATAGTCAAGTAAGCCCAGTGGCATCTACACATTATAAACAATGCAATAATCACTGCGCACTATCCTGTGCATTTATTATCCTGCGTGCTTATTGTATATTTTGTACTCGTTTCACACTGTCGTGTAGCTGCACATTTTGGTTTGCACCAGGGCCCTTGAGAAATAACATTTCATTCCAATGTATACAAGTTACTGTATATAGAGGAATGGCAATAAAAGCCAACTTAACTTGACTACAGTGCTGTGAAAAAGTATTTGCTCCATTGTGATTTCTTCTGTTTGTGTATATCGCATATTACATTGTTTCATAAATTAAAGTAAAATCTAAGATAAAACAAAGGCAACCTGAGTAAACACAAAATACAGTTTTTAAATGATAATGTTATTTATTGAAGCAAAAATGTTATACAATACCAACTGGGTCTGTGTGAAAATGTATTTGTCCCTGTAGTTACTAATTCCCCAAATCTATGAAACTACATTCATAATAGGGTTCAGCTGGACTAGACACAACCAGGCCTGATTACTGCAAACCCTGTTCAATCAAATCACTTAAATAGAAATTTTTCAACAGCATGAAGTTGGTTAAAAAGTCTTACCCAGTAACACACTATGCCAAAGTTGAAAGAAATTCCAGAAATTAAGAGGAAGATGATTGAAATACATCAGTCTGGGTAGGATTACAAAACTATTTCAAAGGCTCTGGGACTCCAAAGGACCACAGTGAGAGCCATGATCTCCAAATGGAAAAACTCGGCACAGTAGTGAACCTTCCCAGAAGTGGCTGACCTTCCAAAATTCCTCCAAGAACAGAGCAACGACTCATCCAGGAAGTCCCAAAAGAGCCAAGGACAACATCAGAGGACCTACAGGCCTCTGTTACATCAATAAAGGTCACTGTTCATTTCTCCACTATCAGAAAGACACTGGGCAAAAATGGCATCCATGGAAGAGTGGCGAGGTGAAAACCACTGCTAAGCCAGAAGAACATTAAGACTCATGTGAATTTTGCCAAAACACACCTTGTTCAAGGCGTGAACAAGGTGTTCACCCAAATTCAAACCTGTTCTGTGATGTTCTGTGGATTGATGAGTTGAAAGTGGAACTGTTTGGAAGCCAGGGGTCTTGTTACATCTGACGTAAACCAAACACATCATACCTACAGCGTGGTGGTGGCAGTGTGATGGTGTGGGGATGCTTTGCTGCTTCTGGGCCTAGGCAACTTGCAATAACTGAGGGAAACAGGAATTCTGCTCTCTACCAGAATATCCTAAAGGAGAATGTCTGGTCTTTAGTCCATAAATTGAAACTCAAGTTTCACCTCTGAATGACTCAAAAAAAGCAACATTAAAGTTTCACATTTGTGATATGTGCTGGATCAATTATTTTTGCTTCAATTAAAATATATATATATATATATATATATATATATATATATATATATATATAATATTTAAAAAGTGTATTGTGTGTTTACTCAGGTTTCCTTTGTCTTATGCTGTATTTTGTTTGAAGATCTAAAACTATTTAGTATGAGACACACAAAAACAGAAGCAATCAGGAAATCAGGCAAATACTTTTTCACAGAACTGTACATCTAAACATAATATGTAACTGGGAAAATCTTGCCAGCTACTTGCTGTTCAACCAAGAGCAGTATTTATCAGGGTTTATTCCAAACAAATTACTGCAAATTTACAGTACTTTGCCATGATTTGATCAACAGTGATTAGAGCAGAACAGAATGCCATTACTTGCAATGTTTATTTTAAGAGTAATAAAATGCAGCCAAAAAATCAACTAAACAACCGTTGAAAACAAACTAACAACAATTTTTTTTGCTCTGTGTGTGTGTGTGTGTGTGTGTGTGTTGTAGGTTAACAGTACGGATTAGTGCGTGGGAGTGGTGTGCTGCTGGGAGTCTGGGCGCTTGTTTGTCTGTGTGTGTGTGTGTGTGTGTGGTAAACACAAGGTGTCAGCATCTGTATCGTATGATGTCATTCAACATAAAACACGCAAAACCTGGCAGGAAAAATTAATACAGGCATTAAGGGGTGTGTGTGTGTGTGTGTGTGTGTGTGTGTGTGTGTGTCTTTAGCAGTAAAAGAATGGAAGCAAAGGTTGAAACACCCACATGTACCTCCTTCCCATTTTCCACTCAAGGCAGCAATAACACAAAGTTCACTCAGAATGGGGAACACCAACACACACATAGCATTCAATGTAATATTTTTTTAAGTACTGGGTACAAGAACGCTGGTAGGGGCACGCTGAAGCTGGGGGGGGGTGGAAACATGGGTAGGCGGTCTGTCAGTCATTTTTGGCATCAACCACTTGGAATAATGTCAGGCCGAAAAAATAAACCAACCCAAAACTCCAATAAGAGTTTCTCCAATCAGAGTTGCTGTATTTCTTATAAAGCACTTCTCACCGAAAATATATGCTTAGAGTGCTTTTATCCACAATAGCCTATTAGATTCTGTGTTTCCTCCAAACACAGAATAGAGGATGCTTTGGAAGTCTTTTAAAACTCATGGGGATATGGTTCACACCATAATGATATGGCTTACATAACCTACTGTACATACCATATAACGACAGCTACAGCCAGTATAAAGCTTCACTGTACTGTTTATTCGCCTAAGTAAGTACGTTTTTAAAAAGAATTAATTAACTCTGTACATTACAGATTGGTTTCATGCTCGCCGTTAGCTTATATATGTAAAAACGTTTTTAACAGCTTAACTTTCAAAATCGTTTTACGGTAATGTCACCAGCACCTCAGGATATGTTACGCCTACAGCTTTAGCAAACAAGGTGTGCTAAAGGTTGAGTTTCCTTTCTATAATACGTGCTCAGGTTGATTCAGATTGTTCTGAATGGAAGGTTCTGCTGTGAGAGGCTTAATCCTGACTGATAAATATCAGCACGACTGAGTTGTAGGAGACTGCCCTAAATCATTTTGCAAACAGTGGGACGGTAAACAAACAGCATATTTGTGTTTATTTTCTTTCTCTATGCTGATATAATGAGTATCATTACCATAGAAATGCTTCTGCACATCCATAATGTGGTGGTATATGAAAGGAATAAAACAAGACAGGGCGTGCTGTTTTTGCCAAATTTCTAACATGTGTTAGGAAAATAATCAATGGTGGCAGCCTGACGCAAAGCAGAGTTACTGTTACCACCATAAAGTGGATTATTTCCCAATAACATTACACCCTGTTGTATTTATTCCTTATACAGTCTCCTCTAAAGCTGTTGAGAAGAGAGTTTAGAATTTCAGCTTTAATTTCCTGGTATTTATATTTGGATGTGTTAAACGACATAGAACATCGTATATTTTGTATCAGACCACCCAATTTGTAGGCAAGCGAAAATCCTGGAACATGTGACTGACAGGGGTTTCTTGTTACCCAGGCGTGTCCTGTTAAATCGATTGTTTAAACAATAAATAACGCTGGAAAGGCCAAAGTATGGAGAAAGAAAGGATCTGCTCATGATCCAAAACATATAAGCTCATCTGTGAAGCATGGTGGAGGTAGTGTCATGGCTTGGGCTTGCATGGCTGCTTCTGGAACAGGCTCACTAATCTTTATTGATGATGTAACTCATGATAGTAGCAGCAGAATGAATTCAGAAGTCTACAGAAACATTTTGTCTCCACCATATCAATAATGGTACGTCTATCTTTGTTAATATAACATACACTACAGCGGAAACTAGTGTCAGATGCGTGCTCCTGTAGAGAGATTCGAGAAGATTCTAGAAGAATTCAGCAGTGATGTAGTGTAATATGTTATTAGAAAGTAATAGTGTGTGATTTGAATGGACTACAGAGTTTATGCTTCCCTCGCACACAAGTGAAAAATAAAATAGGCATGGCGCATAAAAAACACAGCGTGTGTGTGTGTGTGCCTTTACTCAAGTAAAAGAGCTGGTGTGAACTGTAATGTTAAAATGGTTCGAATGGAAGCTGGTCTGTTTCATGTGTGAGGCGCTTCAGAAACGTTCACGTGTTTTACATAATTAGTATTCCTACAAATTACTAGCACATACGTTTGATGACTATTTAGTGCACGGAGGCCTTCTTCTGAATAAACTGATTTTGCAAACAGGAACTGAGAGTCAACTAAACTGCAGATAGGCAGACATTACACATGGCTGGAATCGCTCAGACATTTTCCTTTTCCTATCATAAGCCTTTGTGTTTTTGAGGTCAGATCAAGTGTTTATCAACTGGTGTGTGTGTGTGTGTGAAGAGAGAGAAAAAGAGGAAAAGAACTGCCCTGGGAGTCCAGTCACATGATGCACTATGCACTCTCCCAAGCAGACCTGAGGCAATTAAATGTGATTGAAGAAATGTTAACAAAAATCATGCTGTAATTTTCACAGCAAGGAGAAGCAGCTACTGTAAAAAAAATAAATAATAATAATAAATCTTACACCATACACTAGTCTTGCTGTGTTGTGCCAGTAGTTCTGGCAATGAGTATATAGTCCCCTGTGCCTCTGTGTGTGTGTGTGTGCGCGCGTGGTGTATGTGGGTGTGTTATGTAAGGAGTAAAATACAACAGGGTGTGCTGTTATAGGAAAGTGATCAACGGTGAAGTGGATTATTTTTCAGTAACATGACATTCCACAGTGTTTCCATCACAGCAGTTTCACAATACTGTCGATATTTACTTAGTTATTAAAGAACAGCATAGCATAGCGTTTATGTAATGTCTGTAAAAACAAGTTTGTTCCTCTTATTGCTTACATCATAACTTCACCAGCCTCTCTTTTTTCCCCTCTTGACGTTAATAAGACAAAATACACAGCTTGTCAAGAAACCACAACATCCTCTATCCTGCATACTTTCCCGTCTCGGGCAACTTAAACTTACAGCTTTACCTCTGCCTGCTCTAACGTACTGACACTGGAGACTCCTTCGGAAAATGCCGAATAAACATTTCCTTTTCAATATTAACAATTACATTTGTGTATGTGGAGTGTTTACCATATAAGTCCATGTGTAGGACAATACAGCACAGCATGGTTGAATACTCGGATCTGACTGGTCAAATGGTGTGCATTATTTGTGTATAACTGCACAGCTCGGACAGTCATTCCGGCTCTAACGTGAATGACAGGTTTATATTAATGCACTTGTTCTACAGCGTGTCCGAAAAGTCTCCATACACAGGGGACTATGTTTGCCAGCAACATGTCGGTTGCACCTTCATCAGTGAATGTTCGTGGACGTCCACTACGTCTCGGTTGGTCTGGAACACTTACAGAC
This sequence comes from Ictalurus furcatus, assembly GCF_023375685.1. Classification (NCBI taxonomy): domain Eukaryota; kingdom Metazoa; phylum Chordata; class Actinopteri; order Siluriformes; family Ictaluridae; genus Ictalurus; species Ictalurus furcatus. Next base: position 16,817,437 of record NC_071266.1, read on the forward strand.
TTTTTGAATTTGTTAAGTTTGGCAGAAATGTCGTGTGTGTGATGTGCTTGCCATGTCTCCTGTTAAAGTCCATTGCAACCTTGCAACAGCTTCCCGATCCGGCCATGAGAATGATTTCAATATGTTCTTCTTTTGTCAAAGATATTCTTAAACGCTGGGGGGAAAAAAATTTAGGTATGTGAGGTTTTTTTGGTAGGACACATTTACTTAACATTATGGAAGGAGTCTCCAGTGTCAGCGATTTGTAACAGTCACATCAAAAACAGTTAAAGTATTACATTTAAAGTAGTATTCTCTTTTTTTCCCTTTGTGGTCATTTGATGATGGAAATAATCAAACTATTATTAGTAGTTTAATTAAAAGAGTATTTTTGTTCTGCCAGTTTCCAGAGAGTTCACTTTGTAATTTTAGCTAAAAATCACTCAAAATGTTTAGAAAAACTTTTAGTCTGTTGATAATGTTTTCAGCACCAGCACTAATGCCATTGTACCAAACACAAAACAGTAAAAAAAAAAAAAAAAAAAAATTAACCATTCTATTGAGTTTCAACTGTGAGAAACACAGGACTCCTACACTCCATGCTTAGGATGTTTAACAAAATGTATATACATTCTTAGCTCAACCAGAAGTTTCTAAGTAGTCTGGATCATGCTTCCTTTCCTTTTTGTAGGTTTGCATTCACTCCTCAAAGTCAATTAACTGAATTTATTGCTTGCAGTTGCAAATAAGCATTATGAGTAAGAGCCTGGTTTGCAGACAGGAATGAGTAACTGTCATTCTGACTCATCAGTCAACTGGAGAAGTGAACAGAAGGGGTGTGTGTGTGAATTGGAGAGGGATAGTTCTCATTACAGATATTGTATTTTGTATTATTCTGCCCACTGCTGGTAAACACCAGTATTACGCATCACACTGCATTCCCCCCCAGTCCAATACCGCAGTTTACGTTTACTGACAAACACAAAAGGGAAATTCTTAAAAAGATCTGCTTAAAAGGGATTTTTTTTTCCAGAACAAAGTTGAAAGCATGCACAGAGAAATGTGTCATGACATACTCTAATTACAAAACAGAAGATAGGCTTGAGGCTTACCTTCCGACTGGAGGTCATCTTGTAGAGGAAGCTAAACGTTCGGACGAAAGCATTGCCTGCAACCTCCTCTTTATCCTCATCGCTTTCTCCTTTCGTCTCTCTCCCAGCCTCCCAATGAAGTGAGGACAGCTCACGGTCTAGACTGAGGCAAAGAAGCATAAGAGTGTTGAAACATTTAAAAATGCTCTAAGGTTATTTCACACCTCAGATCAACACCATATTGGCTTGTTTAAATGATCGTACATATTTAGGTTGGGTTAAAACCAAAATATGCAACATGACACCACTTGAGGGATCAATCACCCCAGCAGCTATATGGAAAAAAAAAATTAAGTGCTAGTGCTCCTCCTGCTACTACTAACTCTACTCCTACTATTCCTCCTACTAAGAATCCCTTTACTACTACTACCAGTCCATTACTCCTACTATTCCTACTCCTACTGCTCCTCCACCTCCTCCTACTACAGCAGTTCCCAAACTAGGGCTCGCAACTCCACATGGGCTTGCTTAATGTATAAACGTAGTCGTAAAAGAAACTCACAATCTCCTCTTTTATTTTATTCATTTGTTTTACAAATTGATACGAAGACGGATTTTGTGTGCTGCTATTTTAAAATGTTACTTGGCATAGCATTCAAATGTTACACATATTAAATTAAATGTGCATGGTCTACTTTTTCGCTATCTTTACACGCTGCACTAGAGTAGGAGTTCAAGAATAAAAATACACAAATTTCTCTGTCCATCAACCTCTGCTAGTTCCATGATAACATCAAGTGACTCTGAGTCAGTGGAACAACAGAAAATGAATAAAAATAGCTAGTGAATATGGATTTACCATGAAGCTAAAAGAAACAAAACACTGAAATACTGAGTGTATATATAATTGTGTGTATTAATAATGATGGTCTGCTTCTACTAATACTACTACTAATACTATTACCTCTACTCCGCCTACTAATACTACTACCTCTACTCCGCCTACTAATACTACTACCTCTAATCCAACTACTAATACTACTACCTCTACTCCTCCTGCTAATACTACTACTAATACTACTACATCTACTCCGCCTACTAATACTACTACTACCTTTACTCTGCCTACTAATACTACTACTAATACTACTACCTCTACTCCGCCTAATACTACTACCTCTACTCCTCCTACTAATACTACTACTAATACTACTACCTCTACTCCTCCTACTAGTAATAGTACTACCTCTAATCCAACTACTAATATTACTACCTCTACTCCTCCTACTAATACTACTACCTCTACTCCTCCTACTAGTAATACTACTACCTCTACTCCTCGTACTAGTAATACTACTACCTCTACTCCTCCTACTAATACTACTACCTCTACTCCTCCTACTAATACTACTACCTCTACTCCTCCTGCTAATACTACTACCTCTACTCCTCCTGCTAATACTACTACCTCTACTCCTCCTACTAATACTACCATCTCTACTTTTCCTACTAGTAATACTATTACCTCTAATCCAACTACTAATACTACTACCTCTACTAATCATAATACTAATATTACTACCTCTAATCCAACTACCAATACTACCTCTATTCCAACTACGAATACTACCTCGACTTCTAATACTAATACTACTACCTCTAATCCATAAAAATAATATTTTTGTCTCATTTGCTTAATTGGGATCTTGCTCTCTACTTTTAGAAAATTTGATCATGTTTTAGTTCATATTTATGCAGAAATATAGAACATTCTCAAATTTTCACAAACTTTCAACCACCACTGTACTACTACCTCTAATGCGTCTTCTAACACTACTACCTCTACTTTTCCTACTAATACTACTATCTCTACTTTCTGAAAATAAAAATAGTAACATTTTTAATACTAAAATTTAACTAATACTAATATTTAGCTTGGGAAGATAACTAACATGAATGGTAATATAAATAAAGCTTTTCAAAACTCAGTTTACATACCTTTGAGTTGAACCTCCACCTTGGTAGTACAGGGCATTTTCTGCATTATTATCTGGGAACAAAATAAATGTATTGTGTAATATAGAAAATAGACTCAGAGTTTCAAAATTACTGTGAATTTTGCATCTTCCCTTTTTACCAGTCTCACTTTAACAAGCATCATTTGAAAAACAAAAGCTAGGCACATTTGTCGGCTCTCAGTTCGACACAGAGAGCATCTGGTTCCACAGATAGTTGAAAGGACCTTTTGGGAGTGATGAAATGCTTGTGGGAAATGTTCGAAAGGTCAAAATGCAGTTCAGGAGAAGAGGAAAAAAAAGGATCTGTTATAGAGCTTACATACACACACACACACACACACACAAACACACACACACTGTTTCCTTACCATAGCAGTATGAGCGAGGACGAGGAGCAGAAGATTTGGCAGTACGTCTCACCACACAGAGGCTTGGAGCTGAGACACTGCAGCTATACATCTGACTCGCCTGCTCCTAAATTTACAGTGCATGTTATTAACATTATACCACAGCAGCAGTGAATTCTGAAATCTGATTGGTGATTCATTTTCACAATTTCCACAAGACATGGTACAGGTTTATATTAATCTGCTCGTTGTAATCAATTTTCATTTCTATAGTGACAGTTAATTCACAGGGACTAGCACGCCTAATAATAAATGGATTGAAAATGATGTGTTGTTATGGCAAAACTATAAAATGGATAAAAAGTGTTATTCTTATCATTTAAAAAATGATTAAAAAAATATATATAATTACTCCTTGGTAAACTGCTGTGGTATAAGAGGAAAAGGGATCATTTCAGGATGATTTAATAATAATACATTCAATTTATTCTTCTCAAATGCATCATTCTGTGACTATTAAATGTAGCTAATAATAGAATAATGGCTAAAATAACAACTAATTAAATCCTTAAACCAGGGATTCACAGACATTTTGGGCAAATAGCCCCAAATGGACATTATGAAATTTCTGACACCCTCAAGCTTTAACGACTGTACATTCCAGATTTATAGTATAGGATTACTATAACATTTCATCATTTTATTTTGTGAGTAACATACGTACTGAATGCATAAAGTAAGCCATTAGAAACCAAAGGAATATTCCTTGCACTGACTTACCAGTCTAGTGGGAAGGGTGAGCATAAGCATGCATTTCTTGACACAGTTTTTTTTTTTTTTTTTTTTTTAAGTTAAGAGGCGTGTTTGAAAGGGTGCATCTCTTTCCGCTGTCACATCCAGCTGACCTTAGTTTTGGGAATCCCTGCTTGAACTACTATTCTGTTGTGTACAGTGACTTTGGCCTTTGTGTCTCTGATCAAAAGACTAGAGTGTAAACAGCATACAGCATTCACATACACACCTCCAGTGTTGAGCACAGCTGTGATTGTGTCTCAATCCCAGCTTCCTCCTCAGTAAGAGAGGACAAAGAGCCCTCACAAGTGACGGACCTGCGCGTGTCTCGAGCTCTGTGGCAGCCCAGAGCACCACCCAGTACCAATGCCATCTCCTCCATGTCCAGATCTTCCAAACTGACACTGGCAGTACAAGAGAACAGAGAGAGAGAGAGAATATGGATGATATAGTAGATATAAGCTCTTGAATACAGCAAGTAAAGAGGGCAATCCTGTCAACATCAATCCAATCAACGCAGACACCAACACAGCTGAATACTAAAAGTACACACTTACACATAATGTATGTGAGTGTGTGTATACCTGCGTGTGTCGCTGGCTGGGTTTCCCCGCAAGGCTGCACCCGGCTCCCAGCTGTGCCTCCTCCAGGCATCGAGGTGGGCAAGGTGGCGTATGGCAGGAGAGCGAAAGGTCACGACCCCTGTCCTCGCTGGAGAGATGGGTGGAGAGGGGAGAGGAGCAGAAGGAGCAGGAGAGCAGCCGTGGGGATGAGGCGAGGAAAGAGGAGTGTTTGACATCTAGACAGAGACAGAGGAACAGGAAACTATAAAATAACAATTACATTCTATAAGGTTCAATATAGCCCATTTTACACCTTTTCTATAAGTGGAGCGATACTATAAATGATTTTTATTAGTAGTGTGGCAACTCGTGAATAGAGATGGGTAGGGCATTCAAACACTACTCAAGTAAAAAGTATAGTTTCTGTAATAAAATATTCGCTCAAGTACACATAAAAATAAACATTCAAATAAGTTCTTTAAGAGCAAGACAGTTTCAAGTGAAAATACTACAAGTAACAAAAAAAATTGAAGATACTCGAAATGATGAAGTTCAATGTGAATGAATAAAGACAATAATAACTCCAATTCTTGGTAATTCTTGGTAATTCTTGGTAATCAGTGCACTGGTGCCAGAGGAATATAAATGTATTTATCAGACATTTTCAATTAGTATGAACAAATAAATTATATTATCACTGCAATTCAGGTATAAGATTAGTCAGGACACTGTTGGGTTTCTGTGTGTAGAGTATCGTGAGTCTGTGTTTAGCTGCTGGTGAGCAAGGCGATGGGACAGTTGAGGAGTGTGAGCCCCCTGCTTGGCAAATAAGTCCCACGTCTCCACAACAGCACTGGTGCAGAGATTAAACGCACAGCGCCGCTAAAGCTTTTTTGTTAGTAAAACACTGTATACAACTGCCACAATGAAATTATAACATTTAAACCAAGTAGGCTAGGGGGAAAAAGAAATACCCTGAGTGTTTACTTTCATATCAGCCATTAACCACTACAGTGGACTGTGACATCACAAAGAAATTCAATACTGAACATGGGCACCCCCAAAACAGGTGGAAACTCCATTTTTTGGCCTCTGATTAAAAAAAAGAGTTAAAGCTACAGTGCATAGGATTTTCTGTTAAACATATATATATTTTTTAAAAACAATTATTGAGACAGGAAAGTCTCGTCTCCAACCTTGATCTCGTCTTTGTGTTTGTGTGTGTGTGTGTGTGTGTGCGTGTCCTTCTTGTCTCCAGGTCTGAGTGTTTTATGCTTCTTGTTATGACAATAACATGTTATGTTAATATACAGTACCATGAAAAAGGATCTGCTGATCTGATTTCTTCTGTTTTTGTGTATATCTCATACTAAATTGTTTTAGATCTTCAAACGAAGAGTAGACACACAATACAGTTATTATTATCCATCCATCTTCTACCACTTACTCCTTCTTCGCGGGGGAACCTGGAGCCTATCCCAGGGAACATCGGGCACAAGGCGGGGTACACCCTGGACAGGGTGCCAGTCCATCGCAGGGCACACTCACATACACACTCACACACCCATTCATACACTATGGACAATTTAGATACACCAATCAGCCTACCATGCATGTCTTTGGACTGGGGGAGGAAAAACCCCCGCAGCACGGTGAGAACATGCAAACTCTGCACACACACGGCCCCAGCGGGAATCAAACCCCGGACCCTGGAGGTGTGAGGCGAACGTGCTAACCACTAAGCCACCGTGCACCCTTTTTATTATTATTATTATTATTATTATTATTATTATTATTATTATTATTATTATTATTATTATTATTATTATTATTATTATTATTATTGATGCAATCGAACACCTATCACCCATGTGAAAAACTAATTGCCCCCTTAAACTTAAAATCCGATTCTGTCACCTTTAGCAGCAATAACTGCAACCAAACGCTTCCGATAACAGGAGATCAGTCTTTCACAACGCTGTGGTGGAATTTTGGCCCACTCTTCTCAGCAGAGATGCTTTAGTTCACCAAATTGGAGGGTTTTCAAGCATGAACTGCCTGTTTAAGGTTCTGCCACAGCATCTCAATTGGTTAAAGTCAGGACTTTGATTAGGTCACTCCAAAACTTTAATTTGGCTTTTTTAACTATTCAAAAATCCTTTAAGATTTTCTGGTAGAGAGCAGAATTCATGTTTCCAAAGCACAGCATCCCCACACCATCACACTTCCACCACCATGCTTGACCGCAGGTATGATATTCTTTTTGTGAAATTCTGTGTTTGGTTTATGCCAGCTGTAACAGGACCCATGTCTTCCAAACAGTTCCACTTTCAACTCATCAATCCACAGAACATTCTCCCAAAAGGTTTGAGGATCATTAAGGTGTGTTTTGGCAAAATTCAGACGAGCTTTAATGTTCTTCTGGCTTAGCAGTGGTTTTCACCTCGCCAATCTTCCTCGGATGCCATTTATGCCCAATGTCTTTCTGATAGTGGAGTCATGAACAGTGACCTTTATTGATGTAACAGAGGCCTGTAGGTCCTTTGATGTTGTCCATGGCTCTTTTGTGACTATCTGGATGAGTAGTTGCTGTGCTCTTGGAGGAATTTTGGAAGGTCGGCTACTTCTGGGAAGGTTCACTACTGTGATGAGTTTTTCCATTTGGAGATAATGGCTCTCACTCTGGTTCTTTGGAGTCTCAGAGCCTTTGAAGTAGCTTTGCAACCCTTCCCAGACTGACGCATTTCAATCACTTTCTTCCTCATCATTTCTGGAATTTCTTTCAGTTTTGGCATAGTGTGTTACTGGGTAAGACTTTTTAACCAACTTCATGCTGTTGAAAAAGTTCTATTTAAGTGTTGATTTGATTGAACAGGGTTTGCAGTAATCAGGCCTGGTTGTGTCTAGTCCAGCTGAATCCTATTATGAATGTAGTTTCATAGATTTAGGGAATTAGTAACTACGGGGGCAAATACATTTTCACACAGGCCCAGTTGGTATTGGATAAATTTTTTTCAATAAATAACATTATCATTTAAAAACTGTATTTTGTGTTTACTCAGGTTGCCTTTGTTTTATCTTTGACTTTGCTTTAATTTATGAAACAATTTAGTATGAGATAAACACAAAAACAGAAGGAATAAGGATGGGGCTAAATACTTTTTCACAGCACTGTAATGTTGAAGGGTTTACATACTGTATATCTTTAATAACTCTATGTATTATTATTATTATCTATAATAATCTATGTATTACCTATGTAATGACCCTCACAATGTACAATGATAACCAATACTGGATCAACCGTAATAAAAAAATGTTGAGATTTTGCACTCGCATCCTGACTCCCACAGATGCATGTTACAGAAGAAAGGAAGGTTTACACTATCTCAACAAGATGTAAACCCCATGATGAGTAATGATGAGTAATAATAAATATCAAGAGTCTTCCAGCACGCAAAAAGTTGTTGTGCCACAGAAGGAAACTGCAAGAAGTGTTTGCATCCCCAAATGGGTTTTCAGTAAGTCATCCTCTCTCTCTCTCTCTCTCTCTCTCGCACCATCATTCAACTCCATAGTCTTTCCACAGTCGTGTCTTCCAAATAACAGTCATGACCTCTGAATCTCTGAATCACATATGACAGCACTGAATATTCCCCTGATGAACTCATACAATGCCAATTATACTTCAGTTCTCTTTCCAAACCCAAGCCAGACGAGTTTGAAGGAGACAAATTCATGCTATGACATTTGACAAAAGGTGCTTGTTCATCCATGGAAACCCAAGAGGGCTACCACAACAGAGATCTCCAACCTCCTGAAACAAGTGCTCCCTTTACTTAGCAAGATGCCTCCACAAGAAATCTTGGGTGCAGGTGGTGGCTGAATATATAGTATCCAAAACTATTACGGATGGTCAGTAGAGCCCAGGCTTCTATAGTGAAAAGAAGACAGGATGAAGAGAGCAAACATAAGCCTCTGCTCTCCCATTTGAGACCCCTCCAATTCAACGTAAGGTCTGCACCGAAGACAACGTTAAGGACGTTGTCGCTCTGCCTTCAATGACATTGTTGAGGATGGTACTAAAGATGTCACTCTTCCTGGTGTGAAGGATGCCATCACACCACTACCATCACCGTCTAGGCCGCTACTGCTGAGGCCAAAGCCATCACACCACTTCCTGCTGTCACCGAGGATGTCATGCCAACAGCCTATGGGGAAAAGCTCTGGCTTTTCTCAGAAGCAAGTGAAGAGGTTGTTCTCGAACTCCCAAACAACTACAAACTACATTAAGCAGCTGGCAACCTTGTCTCCTGACTCTCCATACACTTGTGCCGGTCAGTCTGACTTGCTGGTTGTCTGAACCTCTGAAAACCTCTGAGCCCTGACCAGCCTAACTACAGTTTTTTCCTTGGTTTGTATGCTTCTGTTCCTGTTTCTAATGACTGTATGGATTTTAATAGTCAAATTTATCCAGTATTGCTTCACCAGGGACAACCATATGTCTTCAGCCATTCTTCTAAAGACATTACATCCAGGGGTCTAGGACACTATCACTATCATGAGTTGTGCTGTCATGGTTTCCACCTTACACACTGTAGTTCCCAAGGCAACAAACGCTAAGTGACTATGTCTAGGTTTTCTCTTTTGGTCCTGTCTCTGCCCCCCCTTTAAGCTTAGTTTCTTGTTTCCTAGTTTGAGTTTCAGTGTTCGATGCTTCAAGTAACAACCCTAGCCTGTGCTAATGTTTAAGGTATTGACTGCCAGTGATAACAAATGCTGGATCAGCCATTATAAACATTTTGAGATGTGCGTCTTGCTTCCCACATTTACTCATTACAGAAACCAGCTGGCTGCTCTGCTGTATTTGTAGTATATTTTATTTGTACTCAACCATTAAATTGTAAAGACCTTCTTGTGAGCCTTACACACACACATGCCATCAGGTTCCTAAACATGCATCTGGTTTTCTGTGTGTTTATTCCCTTAAAACATGGTAGGAGATGCAGGCGGGGTGGAGAAGATTTTTATTTTGGCACTGCTCCAACACACTCCTGTGGTCTTTTTACAAAGGGCACCTGTACCATGCAGAGTATGGTTGATATGTGTCATGGTCCAGGCCAAGGCCCCTGTTTGATTCCCAATGTTTTTCTATTTTCCCCTGTTCCTCGTGTCTCCAGTGTTTGTCTCTCCTTCTCTTTCAGTTGTGTGTGTGCCTGGGCGTGGTGCTCTACTTTGTGCCTCTCCCTGATTGAATCATTGAATGCACTTGCTCGTCATCTGTTCATCAATCTGCAGCACAGAAAAACCCCTGGTTCACCAGTCACTAGGTGGAGATTGTTCGGCTACCGCCGCAGTAGCAATGATAAGGCTTCTTTTACGGTAATGCGCAGCTCTTTGTTTCCTGGTGTCTATTCCTTGGGTAACCTTGCTTTTCCCCTGTGCCCCAGTGCCACGTCTCACACTTCCTGCCTGCCTGCCTGCCTGCACTCTGCTATGCCCAGGCCTGCTTGGCCTTCCCTGTAGCTCACAGACAGAGTGTTCAACTCTCATGCCACCGACCAGAACATAGGCATGGTTCCTAGTTAACACCACCACAAACACTACACTACAAAATATGTCCAGTGCTCTGGCATTGGTTAAAATACAAACATGGGGCCTTGTTTACCAAGATAGATTCACACAGATTTACGCTTAAATCGTTTGTACTAGCGTTTACTGTGGAAGTATTTTGCGGACAATTTTCAAAAGTAACTGCAAATCGCAAATTGTGGACGCATAAATGCGATGACATGAGGCAAATGCAAATCATGTATTACTGTTTGCATTCTCGCTTATAAGAAGGTACAGTGTCTGCCAAATGGATTTCACAGAAACTCAAAGTCCATTTGCAATTGCATTTCCCATGCTTTACGAGTTATGACCCTGTCATATCGAAATAGCAATAGCAATTACCCCGTTTTCTATTTTACTTCCTCCGGGTCGCGTACGGAGCCTGCCAAAATTCAAACGGAGCTGCAAATGGCAAAAAGAAGGCCCGTTGTGAAACTATCACTAGGAGTAACAAACCTTACATGAACATATACAGTGGTACATGTTTCTAATGATCTGATGGTCAGTATAGACAATTGCACTTTACAAAGCCAGTGCAAGAACGCAAATGAATGCTGTAGTAAAATATTTATTATCCTGTTAATGACTGATGTGCATATACTCTATAAGGCCAAAGGTTTGAACGTTGGAAGCACAGAGTTGTATAGAAAGTCTCTGAATGCTGTAGAATTACAACTTCCCTTCACTGGAACTAAGAGGCCCAAACCTGTTCCAGCATGACAATGCTCAGGTACACAAAGTGAGCGCCATGAAGATATGGTTCATGTCCTGCACAGAGCCCTGTCCTCAACCCCACTGAACACCTTCTCACCCGAAATCAGTGCCTGACCTCACTAATACTCTTGTAGCTGAATGAACACAAATCCCCACAGCCACGCTCCAAAATCTAGTGGAAATCCTTCCCAGAAGAGTGGAGCTTATTATAACAGCAAAGAGGGGAATAAATCTGGAATGGGATGTTCAACAAGCACATATGGGTGTGATGGTCAGGGGTGCACAAACTGTATATTGGATAGTATACAGTTGTATTATTATAAAATCAAAATAAATAATTCAAACTGTTATTACCATAAAGTAATAAATTAGTGAACAGAACATGAACACTATTCATGAGCAATAAAACTTATGAGCTACAATGAGGCCATGCAACAGGACTGGGACTCACACACACTCTCTCTCACACACACACACACACACACACACACTTCATACCGTGTCTTTCAGGTGGGGCTGCTCTTCAGGACCCATTAGACAGCGTCTTCTGAGCTCCTCCTACAGCTCCCACACTGATGTGACCATTCCACTAGCTCTTGCTCCCTGCAGGTTAATAAAATATTGAATTGAAATCCCAGTCAGTTCTTCCTGCAATGGCTTCCTCAAGTCTTAAATAAAATACACAGCTGATTTTTTATGCCAGTGATAACCTGAAACCTAATTTCAACTCAGTGCTATTTTAAAGGTTTCCTTATCAAAAGGCAGCCATAAACCCCTTCTTAACATAGCCTGAGTGACAAATAAGCACACTTGAGCATTTCTATCCATAATCAACCAATCATCTTTCTTTTCGAAGATCCTACAGTAATCATAAGATCAGGTCAACTGTTTGATTCTGTTGTGTCAATACAGAAGTGTCTGAGAATCATTAAATACATAGAGCTGTCATACGCTAGCATGCTGTCACAGTTGAACACGATGGATCATGCCGTTAGAGCAAATAAATCAATGGCAAGATGGTGTCATGCCTCACCACCCTGAAGCTGACTCTTTTCCGATGACAGCACGTCCCAAAGTTTTATTCCTCTTTTAACACGGCAGTTCTCCAATAACTGTTACTTTTTAATCGTTAAAGAACTGCAGGTCATATGTATTACCCATTTATTGTTACACTTACTATTGTAAAACAATTTAATTCCTGTTATCATTTGTGTCATAGCTATAAACAGTCACTCACCAGCCTCACTCACTATCTCTCTCTCTCTGTTGACGTTATTAAAACAACAACAACAACAAAAAACCCAGTTTCTCATGTTAACAAGAAGTGGCAAGGTGCAACGTCTTCTGTCCTGAAGACTCTAACATGTCAGGATACTGAAGACACTGAAGAAATGCTAAATAAACATCTGCTTACTCATCAAGAGAGCTTCAGCATATCAACAACGACACGTTTTCAAAACGTGTGATTTAATATACAGCTGGAAATGTCAGAGCTGCTTTTTGACCAGTCGGATTTGAGAATTCAACAGCGCTGTGAATAAAATGATAAAATGATTTATCCTAATAGCAGGTCTTTATTTTTCACAGTCCTTGTTTCATTATCAGTCCCTCCAGGATTTTGCGATCGCAGAAATTTATGAAAAAATCAAGCAAACTCTGCAATATTCTGAGGAGCTTGCAATTTTTTTTTTTTTTTGCAACGTTACCGCGGAATTTCCGCAGATTTGGGCCAAGACGCGTCATGTGACGTCATCGCGAAGCGAATTCAGCCAAAGTCCTCTTCGATTCACGAGCATCGACCATGAGTACAGCTAAAGGGTCTCATTTACCAACAAACATCACTGCGAAAGACCATCCAAAACAATTCCGTGCAATTGCAAGTTCGCTAATTCAAATAGATCTCTGCAAAAAAAAGCACAAAAAACTCTTTTTGAAAAAAAACATTTTGAAAAAAGCCACAGCAAAATCAAGCATTTTTCAGCCCATACAGGATTTCGCTGTGCTCTTTTTGTGATTATTGCGGCCAAATTTTTTTGAATTGGCAAAAATTCAATTGCATGAAACAGTTTTGCGTGCTCTTTCGCAATGATGTTTGTTGGTAAACGAGACCTTTTAGCTGTACTCGTGTTCGACGCACATGAATCGAAGAGTCGTGATGACGTCACATGACGCGTCTTGGCCCAAATCTCTGGAAAATCTGCTGTAATTTTGAACAATTGCAAGCTCCTCCAAATATTGTAGAGTTTGTGTGATTTTGCCTTCATTCACGCGATCGCAACATCATGAAATCCTAGAGGGACAGATTTTTTGCCGCAACAATCGAAAAAAAAAAATCTCAGCGAAATCCTGTATGGACTGCATAGTGTACGGACTCCATTATTATTATTAATAATAATAATAATAATAATACTAATAATAATATGCTTGAAGATATGAATGCGTGATTAATAAGTGGATTGGTTAGAGTATTATAGTGGTAAACTTGATTTAAAAGCCATTATGAAATCCCTCTAAAAAATGCTTGGCAGCCTCAAGACACAGTCCAGTGTGATATTATGCTACGAGCTCACAACTAAATATGAATTTTATTGAATTAGACTGAGTACATTTTAGACCTTAAAGGTACTTTTTAAAGTAAACACCGAAACCAACAAACAAAGATAAACAAACTACAAACGTACATAAGCTCGTTCTCTTCATGTCCGTTGCTATCATATAAAAGTCAAAATAAACTCATTTGTCCTTTCCATGTGCCACATATCATCAACATACGTCCTGTCTACATCCATTCAGCACAACGCTTCCCCTCCCCACCACACACACATGTATATATATAGCTGCATCAAAGCTATTATTTGAAGAGTAGTGCAGTAATAAGCATGTGAGTATGGACACGTGTGCATGCAAACTTGCAAAAAGCACACCACTTAATCAGTCAGCAAACACACCGGAAATAAACCTGTTATTACCCCCCCTCCCCCACACACACACCCCCCCCCCCCCACACGCCTAGAGAGAGAATACAGATAGAGGAAAAAGTAGAGATAAAGGCACAAAAGGAGTGCTATAGATTACAAAAGCTTCCCAACAAACCAAAACTACAATCTGAGCCCAAAATTGATTTTTAGTCCTCATTAACAATTGAAATCTTTGAGTGACGTTTACTGTGAAATATAAATCAATTTGCCTTAATCAAGATTTGTTAGGTTTAATACTTAAATGCTTAAATCAATCATTCAGCTAATCAGTTAAGTGGAACAATATAAAGTCAAACATTCTCTTTTACATGAGTTGCGTAATCAAATAAAAAACGGACACTGATAATCCGAAATGGCGTAAAACATGGGTTTGGGCCTCAAACATTTGAAGTGAAATCAAACTTATATCTGCATAACTGTGTTGTTACATCTAAATCCTGTCTAAATACTACAGTATGTCATGATAATGTAATCATGTTACCTCACTGTGAAGGCAGCCAGCATGCTTCTCCTCTCAACACGCCCAAACTCTTCCTCACACACTCACTATCCTTAACCCTAACTCTCCCTGCCTCTCTCTCTTTCTCTCTCTTCACCTCTTTCCCCCTCCTGCTTTTCTTTTACTCCCTCCCAAAATCCAAAAAACCCTCTCCTCATTCCTTCCTGAAACATTTGCTCTGTCTTCCTTTCCTGTGCTTCCTGTGTCTCTCTCTCTGTATCTCCCTCCCTCTGAAAATTCCTAAAATCTCAGATGAGTTCCAAACAAAAAAGCTCAGATTTCCACCCAGTATCTGTTCTACAGCGACGGAAACAAAACAGGTCCTGCGTCTGTATGTTAAACACGGCCTCGGCCTTACTCTAAAACTGCTGTTCTACATTAATGTATCAAGATAGGGCAAAAGAAAACAACTTACCAAGCTGCTTCCCTTTCTTTAACTACTTATTCCTGTTTTTTCCTCCTCCTTTCTTAATGCTTTCCCTCCCTTCATTCACAATCCATCCATCATAATTCTGACCTAACACGTACTCCACTGTCCCTCTCCCAAAGTGCAAACACTCAATGGAGGCGATGATGTGTCACAGCAAACTGTAAGACGTGCATGTGTGTGTTCCGGGTCAGTGAAGCCTGCAGGTGCATCATGAGGACATTAAAGCTCGATTCATGACTCGCTACGCTCGTCTCCTTAGAAACCAGATTAGCATGAAAAAAAAGAAAAACCCAGAGTCGGATGAATATGTTCTTAATGAAGGCTTCATGTTTAACTGCAGCTCACAAACCCGGGATTCATTTCACACTCTTTTTTTTTTTTTTTACCAGCATGTAAATTTGAGCAGGCAGATAGAAAAATCTGAATTTTACCACAAAGACCTTGGTGTATGTCAGTGGATGTGATTTTTCTTCAGCCAAGCAACAGTAAAAAAAAAACAAAAAACAACAACAACAAAAAAAAAACACTCAAGTAAAAGTTGTAACTGCTACCTAATTCACTTAATTAATAGCTCCTCAATTTTCTTTACCAACCAGACCATAGCCCTGCCCACTTGCTTTCTATTGGCTCACAAATCTGAGGCCAGTGAATACACAAGTCAAAATGTTTACAACAAGTTGGCATGATGCAAAACTAACCATATTTCATGTCCCATATCCTTTCCCCTTCACTATATTGCCTTTTCCTCTGGGTGAATTATATTCGCACTGGGTCTGACTGCTGCATTAGCATAAAAAGCCAACAGCGGAAAATTAGAAAAACATCACCTGGACTGTTTCAAATCTTCAACTATCCTGCACCTGCAGTAGCTTCAGATTCCTGACCCCGATGTGATCTTCAGCTGTTTTCAAGTTTTGATGTGTTGTGTGTTTGTGTTTGGAGATGCTTTCTTTTCTGCTCACCGCGGTTGTAAAGAGTGCTTATTTGAATTACTGTAGCCTTCCAAACCAGTCTGGTCATTCTCCTCTGACCCTCTCTCATCAACATAGAACAGAACTGACGCTCACTGGATGGTTTTTTTCCCCTGAACCGTTCTGTATAAACTCTATACACTGTTGTGTGTGAAAATCCCAGGAGATCAGCAGTTTCTGGAAAAACTCAAACCAGCCCAAAAAGCATTCCACAGCCAAACGTCACTGAGATCACACCATTCTAATGTTTGATATGAACATTAACTGAAGCTCTTGACGTGCATGGTTGAAAGATCTGTGGGTAATAAACAAGC
This sequence comes from Ictalurus furcatus, assembly GCF_023375685.1. Taxonomy (NCBI): domain Eukaryota; kingdom Metazoa; phylum Chordata; class Actinopteri; order Siluriformes; family Ictaluridae; genus Ictalurus; species Ictalurus furcatus. The sequence continues at coordinate 16,833,746 of NC_071266.1, forward strand.
ATTTAGCAAGCTATTAAACAGTCCCTCCAGGATTTTGTGATCGCAGAAATTAACGCAAAACCAAGGAAACACTGCAATATCTGGAAGAGCACAAGACATGTCATGTGACGTCAGCACAACGCTCATTCAGCCAAAGCCCTCATTGATTCACATGCGTCGAACATCAGTACAGTAAAAAGTCTCTTTTATGAACAAACATCACTGCAAAAGACAAAACGATTCAGTGGAATTGCAATTTCACCAATTCAACTCGTTTTCCACAAAAAATTTGGTAAAAAGCCACAGCAAAATCACACACAAAAAAATCTGTGAATTCCTGTATGGACTACTCAGCACGGACCCCGCTGAGTGTATACGTCAGTCTGTAACTAACGTATAACTCTGCAGCATCTTTGGAGAAGTAAAATCTTTGGTGGGAAGCTTGTTTAAACTACATATGAGTTTATAGTCTTGTAGCACATTTGAGGGTCACTATATATATGTGTGTGTATATATATATATATATATATATATATATATATATATATATATATATATATATATATATATATATATATATATACCCTACCAGTCAAAAGTTTACACACACTCATTCTTTATAAAATTTTTTCACACATTTTAGATTAATAATAAAGTCATCAAAACTCTGGAATAACACAAATGGGAACTATGGGAATTGTGCTGTGATAAAAAAAAATCATAAAATAATTGAGTATTTTATCATCGTCAAAGTAGACACCCTACTTGCCTAGAATTTCCATAAATGTATTCTCTGCATTTTCTCAACTGATTTCTTGAGGAATCCCCCTGAGATTTTTAAACAGTATTAAAGGAGCTCCCACCTACACTGGACACTTACTGGATGCTTTTCGGAATATTTCGCTCCAAGTCGTCCGTCTAAAAAAATATGTTTTTGTAAATAAAATGTTAGTTTTCTAATGAAAGAAATGAATATGTTGGCACAATTATATTTTTGTTTACAACATCGATTTCAAACATTGAATCATACACCTTCAGATCAAAAGGTTTTTAAGCTCATGAGAAACATTTCAGACAAGTGTCTACAAATTTTTGCATATATATATATATAAGCATAACAGGATTTAACAGTATAACCTTAACACTACACTGTTCTACACTATTCTATAACATAACTATATTTATTACAGTGTATCCTCATGACCATATCCAATCACACCACTACTGCAGGCGCTTGGTATAAATACAAATAGCTATAAACTATAGGCTGAAGGCAGTTGTGCTTTGCGGTAAACCTCTCTACAATTAAGATCTCTGTATTCTCAGGTCTATTAGCATTTCCTTTGTTCTGACGAACAAATAAAACTGAAGACAGAGTAAGAAAGTCTAGGAAAACTCACCACTCATCTTCCTGCCCCTAGACCCTCCTGGCTTGTGCTGTGGTGTTTTTTTTTTTTTTTTTTTGGCTTTCTTCACCTCTGCTACAGTCTGTCCATCCCCCGGTCACCTCCTTTGCCATAACTCACTCCGTGACCGTGAACGCACCCTCCCCCGTTCCTCTTTTGTCTCTTTCTCTCTCTGCATACTTCTACCTTCTTCCTTTTCTTATTCAGTGACAAGGAGGGAAAGGGTGGACACTAGGGGTCCTGAGTACTGTAGCACTGCAGTCCAAATCAGTCAAATATCCACGATTGGGCACCTTTATCTTTTTGTTTTTCCTCATAAAAATTCAAGATCTTTATTTATTAGCTTACAGAGGTCAAGAAGAGTCTTCATTTTCATTCTCGTTCTTAACGCAGGTATTGTTCATTAAGAGATAACAATTCGATTTTTTTTAAAGCACATCTATTATGTTTTTCCAACGTGCCTAATTTTGTTTTAAAGGTCTCATACAATAGATTTACATGCATCCAAGGTCAAAACACACTTTGATGTGCTCATAATTTAAACTGCAGCATTACCTTTTTTCTTCAGTGTCAAAACGACTCGTTCAATGATCCATTCTATAGGATTCATTCTAAACTCCTCCGTTCAGAGAGCATAATCTGCTCTGATTGGTCAGATGTCCCAGTCTGTTGTGATTGGTCTACCGCTGTCAGCGAGCAGCCGATGACGATCAGAGGCAGGGCTTTTTGTTACAAACCTACATAGGTTAGTACAGGAAGTAAAGTCTGGAATTACTAACAACTCGTTTCAGCTGTTCTGAATCAGTTCCTTCTTTTGTCGTGCTCTTTGATTTTTGAAACTTTGCAGACTTTTTATGTTCACAAACAGCTCTATAAAACACTACATGAAAGGTAATATTTGAAAAACCATAACAGGTGCACTTTAACCAAGGAAGTAGTTTGAAGAGATGAAGCAAACGGCATGTGGCATACACTTTGAGAGACGTGACTGTAAACGCACGTCTCAACACAGGAGATGCTGATGCTGCGGTTCTGTTCTGCATTAGGATCAGCTGCTAAGCTGTCCACATGTTTTGACGCCTCTCCCACTTAAAAGTTCCTCTCCCCATGCCAATAAACCCCCCAAGTGGCTCATTACTTCACTATCATTTCCTTTTATGGCTTTATCACAGCTGGCCTTGCACATACACACACTTACACACACTTACACACACACACACACACACACACAGTTCAGGGACACTATTAGCAAGAGATTTCCATGCTCTGTTCTGTACAAATCTGTTTTTGTCCATTCAGTTTTTTGAGGTTTTTTTGTACAGTCGCTCCCTTCGGCGAGTTTCTCTTGCCTTTATTTTAGTAGTTATCAAGTCATTACCATTTACTATTTATCTATTTTATGGACCTTGTTTTTTTTCCGTCCGATCCAAGAGCTGTTAAAGGAACGGACAGTTCTACAAATGCTGGGGAGCGTCTATTAAGTAATGTTTGGAGGCAGAACAGAGACGGTCACTACCGAGAGTGCTTGTACTCAGACATGTTACAACGAGTCTATTTTTATTGTCATACATGCATACCCAAGTGTACAGCGGAACAAAAGGAGCAAGTGCGACAAATATAAGCGAAAAGTTACAAGCAGAGCACGTGATGCATGATAAGTGAAGTGCGTGATGATTCAAACGGAAAGGAGTGCTTAATCCGTTCTCTTCTGCTGTTCCTTCTAACCCATGTTTCCTCTGGTGATAACCTCTTAACTCGGTCTCTCCATGAGGTCATGGTTTTAAACAGCGTTTTTTGGATAAGAAACTATTACTCACAGAGCAGGAGCTTCAATGCATCTCTCACGCCCTGGTCAGATTTGGTGACCTCAGCTGGAAACCTCAAAAACAAAGTGTATTTGTTTGGCATCCGGACATCATTTCCTAATTAAATCATCTGCATCGCAAATTTTGAAAAAAGCTGCAGCAAAATCAAGCATTTTTGGCCGCAACAATCACAAAAAAAACTTGAAATCCCGTACGGACTGGAAAACAACTGGATATGAGAATATACATATTATATTATTTTTTCATGTAAAATGTACCATTTCCCTCCAATGTTTTTCTCTGTTTGGAAAAAGAGGTAACATCTACCTTAAAAACCATTTCATTCAAAATGATGGGTTATGATATTTAGATTATAAAAGTCCATCAAAAAAAAAATCGCATTTTATGTCAAATAGGCAAAAGGTGGTGCATCTGGGATCGTTTCAGTTTAGTAGATCATTTTGGTTCTAGCTCGTTAGGCTATACTAATATGCTAACATTAGCTTGCTGGTATTCATTAGCAGGAATTTCAATAGAACATAAAAAACTGAGATGTACTTATGGTTCACGTCTTCTGTTTTGACTCCACTTTACTCTACTCCATATCTCATCACTTCACTTCATGCACATGGCAGATGACTGTAATTATCTTGGGGGTGGAGGGGGTGTCACATAAATATACATAAATAAAATAAAAATGATTGATTTCACTCTGCCCACATTTAAAGAATTCACCTACATTCTTTGACTGTTCATGGAATAAAATACAGTATTAGATGCCATGAGTGTACCTTCTGCCATCATGTACACGTTTGAATGGCCATTTCATACGAAGCAATGTGATAACATGAAATTAAAAATGACCTTATATGGCCGTGGGCATTGTTTCGACTCAGGACATCAGTCATGTGCTGCTATTGTCAAGCAACTGTTTGACGCCGTACACAACAGTGCTTCACCTTCGCGTGTTCGCTGAGAGTAGGTTAATAGTTGAGAGGCAGGAATTTGGCCAGCAGTTACTGCTAGCCTTTTATAATCGACCAGTTGGTGTACGAGAAGGCGGGAATTACAGAGAAAAGTTAAAGCGATGCAAATATGCGTACACATGATGCAGTATTAGACCATAAGCACATCATAATGAAACTAAAGCCAAATCACAGACATTTTCTCAAATTTAGAAATCTGAAAAAAAAAAAAAACATGTCCAGGAAAAAGAGGACGTATTTTCACCCTAAATTACATTATAGCCCAGTCTGGATGGGATTAAAGTTACACAAGGTCTTGGAGTCATTTCCTATTTTACAGCTATTTCCGTCTGGATCTACAATATCTGTGTGGTGTTGTTTTTTTTTCTCCGTCCTCCTCTGAGAAAACTGAACACCTAATTACCAACTGTTTTCAGCCAAACTCAGCAGTCTCCTGATCATTTCAGTCCCATCCAGATGCACATGTCCATGATTTTCTATGCAGACATTGCCTCAAATTGGGAAAAAAAAGATGTTTGACTGCTGCTACTTGTCATATTCAGTCGTGCTATCTACGTATCAGTGACCCTCCCACAGATATTAAACACTTTCCGGGTCGTGAAACGAAAATAGATGCTTCTTGTGTACTCGATTATCGTGTACTTCTATTTTCAAATTGTTGCTGGAAACTTGGTTGACTCCAAACTGAAATAACAGCCAGCATCTCTTCTGTACTCCAACGCCTATTCGACCGCTTGGACGTCATTTTGTGAATGACGCGCAATCATATAACCGCGTTACGCAAACATCTGCGTTAGTAAAAAATACAACTCTGCCTGGAAAAAAATTATTACGTGATACGTAATAAACGTATCACGTGATTACGTGATATTATGTGATAAAATAATCCATTCCAAATAGGGCTAATTCTGACAAGCATCAATCTAGTCCTCTAACTCTGCTAAGTGATGTACATTGTCGTCCTCAAAACAGCGAACTACAGAGTCAGCCTTATTCAGGTAGATTTAAGAAGCGAATATGTCTGTATGTTGATTGAGCTTTAAGGGATAGTTCACGAAAAAATGAAAATTCTGCCATCAGTTACTCACCCTCACGTCGTTCCAAACCCCAAGACTTTCCTTCATCTTCGGAACACAAACAAACGCACGTCGGAGATATTTTGTGAATAAAGACTTAATTAGAGTCCGTATCGCTTCATAAAATGAAGTGATGGAATTAAACCACTGGAGTCACATGGATTACTTTTACGATGCCTTTATGAACTTTTTGGAGATTGAATGTTTTGGTTACTGGACTGTAAACGGAGGGACAGAAATCTCCCAGCTTTCATTAAAAATGTCTTCATTTGTGTTCTGAAGATGAACGAACGTGTTATGGGTTTGGAACGACACAAGGGTGAGTAATTGATAACAGAATAGCCTATAATTCATTTAAAGGTAAGAAGTGCTACTTTGTTTACTGTTGATGCCGTGAGCGGCCATTTTGATTTGACTTGAGGGGGCATTTTCTTTGGTTTTTCCAAACTGGATATCGGAATTTCATTATTATATGTTTAAAAAATAATAATTTTTAATGCAGGCCTACATTTATTAACTCAACCACAGAAAAAATACCTAACGTGACGTCAGTATTTAAAAAAAAAATCCTATTATAGTAAATAGTTTTGTCAGCTTCCTAGCTTCTGAGTCGACTCACATGATTCATGAGAGCAGCAGGGAGTACAGCACGGGTTGCGTGGCGGTGGAAAAGGCGATGATATACGGGGAACTTAACGAACCGACTCGTGCAGCACCGCCCGGTGGAAAAGCGCATTTAAGTTCAGGAAAATGCCTTGTATCTTTTATTATTATTATTATTATTATATACATATATATTTTATTGCAACTTTTTGGACCTGAGGACACACGCTTGTGCTGTGTGTCGTGTTTCAGTACATTTATTCTCACTAGAGTTTGAGGACAAAAATAAGTCTCGTTATTATGTTTCATTTGGATAGTGCAAAGTTCTGTGCTACATTTCAGTGCTTAAATGATCAGGCACCCCATTAGTGTCGGCGTAAATGAATTGTAAAAGCAGAACTTCAGTATTTGTATCGAAATGGCTGTTTCTGATATAAATTCACGTTACCTGTGATGGTTCTAGAAATCTAGGTGTCGTGGTGGTGTCACTGTGAGCTCTCGCTGGTCTGGCGAAATAAATAAATAAAACAATAAATAAATAAATAAATAAAGCCGTTTCAAAAAGTAGCTGAAAAATTACTCTTCTTCGGGAAAAAGTTTTCTGTTTATGAGGTATTCTCACCAGCATCTGAATTAATAACGCGCTCTGTTATCTACTGGCTCACGAGTCTCCTACCCAGGTTGCCAGATTGAATATATTCACCCCTGACAGGTTAAACTTTTGAACTGAGGTGTAACGCGTTACAAAGTACACAGTAACAGTGCTTTCAGGAAGAGCGTTACAAAGTACAAAGTAACGCGTTACTGAAATCTAATGACTTTGTCTGATAACGCAGTAATGTAACGCATTACATTAGAATGTACATCATTTGATTACAGTTACTGATGTCAATAAGAAACCTGGAGCCTATCCCAGGGAACATTGGGCACAAGGCGGGGTACACCCTGGACAGGGTGCCAATCCATTGCAGGGCACACTCACATTCACACACTATGGACAGTTTGAACATGCCAATCAGCCTACCATGCATGTCTTTGGACTGGGGGAGGAAACCGGAGCACCCAGAGGAAACCCCCACAGCACAGGGAGAACATGCAAACTCCACACACACAGGGCCACAGTGGGAATCGAACCCCCAACCCTGGAGGTGTGAGGCGAACGTGCTAACCACTAAGCCACCGTGCACCCTGTTAAGAAAACAATATTAATTAAAACGCATTTTTTTTTTTAAAAAATCACATTTTGCCCTGAAGATTTTTTTTCTTTAGCCCTGAATAATTCTCCACTTGGAGCGGTTTGTCACTACGTGAGTGAACGTAAAAGAAGTAAAAGAAGACGGCGGTGTTTTAATTTTATATTTTCAGTGAGTGGAGGCGAGACCAATCAGACAGGGTTTACAGGAAAATACATGGAAACACTCGTGTCTTATTGGCTGAAAGCTCTCAATTCTGCCAAATGCTAGCTCACAGTCTGTGTGAGGAAAAATGGATATACATAGAGTTTTAAATTTTATAGCAGTAAAAGGGGTTGAAACTGAAACAGTAACATCCTCTGATGCTGAGCAGGAAAACAAGGTGTGTAAATGTCTATACGAGGTTATGTGAACATGATATGAGCAGAGCATAAGGAAAGATAATGTACTTTACATGGCTCTGTAGCAGCTAAACCCATACACTGATAGCTTAGCTGTGCCTCCACTTGGCTAGTGACACCAAACTAACCTAGTTTGAAAAGTTTGATATTTTATCGAAACACATTTGTTAGCCAGCTGACATTGGCTATTCCCTCATGTTAATCAAAATAATGTAAGTAAGTAGCAAATGTAAGGTACCAACTGAAATATACTGGTAAACAGCAGTCAATGTTTGCACTCAGCACAACCTATTTTTTGAGGGAAAAAATGACTGTGCTTCATGATATTCATCTAGCGCTGTCAGATGAATCATCTAGCTCTGTTACGATGCCCATCCTTATACACATGGGTAATTTATTCATAAACTACAATTCACACAATCTGGCAACAAAGTGGGTTACAGGATGCTGTGAAAGATGTCTTTTTTACTTTGAAGTAGAAACCACGCCCCTTGTCATGTTATAGGTGAGCTGAAGGTGAGGCGTTAGCAGCACTGATCAGACATCACTTAACAAATTTGAATTTACAGTGTTCTGCAGGTGATGTCTTTTATGAATCTCTGTATTGTTTCTGGATCATTCCGTGAAGTTCAGAAAGCTGCTGAGGATTTAAAGGCTGGTTAAAATGGAAACTTATATTTGACCCTAGCTTCTTGTCCCATACTTCTTGTCCCCAGTAGTCTTCAAATCAAAACAAAGTTGCTCACAACCCTGCTGGAAAAAAAATCAATAGTAACCATCGCAGAAATTCTAATGGTTTCCACTACAAATACCATTACAAACCATTGGCTAACCATTAAAACCATTACCATTATTAGTCCTTAATGAGATCCACTAGACATGACATGCCACCAATAGAAGACAACAGATTACCAGTAGAGACCCACAAGGACCATTACAGTTTCCATTAAAACCAATACAATTACCATTATAATCATTAAAACCATTACAAATTCTATGAGTGTTTCTGTTGTTTTTTCAGCAGGGAGTTCTCTCAGCATTAGATAAAGGCATACAGTAGGCTATTAATACTTTGATAAATGAACCGTAATACACATATTTTCATTACCAAATTACACCTGCCAATAGTTGGGTTAAAGTTGGGTTTGTTCTCAGTTGGGTCATTACACAGAGGACAAATGAAATATTTTATGACTTCAGAATACAACTGTTATGCTGACAGTCTTTTTAAGTAAAATATTTGAATTTGAATGTGGAACAAAAATTTAAAATCTGAATGTATATATTGTATGTTTGTAGTTATACTGTACATAGTAAGAATTTTCTACACTGTATCCTAAACCTCACACTAACCTAAACTTTAGAAAGAAACAAAGAAACAAAAACAAACAACCCACAGATTATATAAAAAGCACGTTCTGCAACACTTAGTTCCGCTCCACTAATTTGATTGATTGAGCTGCATTCCAAGAGTGCTTATGCTTAGGATAACCGCACTGGGACATTTCACTGTGTATCACTCCGCACATGGGTTCGCCACGTAAAATTCAATTTCCTAGTTTGAAGCAGTTACTACAATAGTTTTAGTGACATCATCAGTGGACATTGCAAGTGATTATTTTCAGAAATATACATTTTGACATTGAATGTTTTTGATGAAAGATGAAGGGATGCCCATTTCACTGGAAGAACCTTTTAACGGGAATGTACAAATCAATATGAGCTAGCTAGCCAGTTACCCGACATGCTACAAGTGAGTGTAGCGTGTTATGGATCTATTTATGTTCGCGAAGCAAACATAAACAGAACATTTGGCCATATTGTGTCCGAAATGTCACTTACTCGATATTAATTTCTTGTTTATAGAACCGTTGTGTAAAAGTGGTATTGCACTCGCAGTTGTGCAGGAACCCCTGAGCGCTCGGCCAAATCACACCCTTGCTGACATTGAGTGTAACTGCACTATTGCTTGTGTGATTGCTTAATTACATTGTCAGGACTACCTTGCCTGTCCAACAATGTAGGATTATCCCTGTTTTTCTGTTTTTGCTACATAGGACATTCTTCTTATTTATGCTATTGCCATAGTGCATTTCTGCATAACTTGAGATGGTTTAGTGTGTAAGTTTATTACACGCAGTAAATGTATTTTTGGAAATCAGTATGGAAACATTTTCAAAACAATATGGCACAAAGGGGGGAGGGGGGTAGGTGGCGTTGAAGTGTGAATGGGGATGCTTTCAGATATTTTCAATTAGATAGATAATGTCTATTGTTCTATCTATCTATCTTTCTCTCTCTCTCTCACTCGCTCTTTCTCTCTATTTATCTAGCTAGCTAGCTATCATCCACAAGCATTTTTAATTTTTTTGGATTAGATGATTGTTTCATTAAAACAAATTACTCAGGGCATAATAACAGTCCAAGTGAATGCACACTGTCACTGATTAAAACTTCTACACATCATTTACTGTGAGAGTTTAACATGTCACAAAGTATATCCATTAAAGATGTTCAATTACGACAGTACAAGTGTTACTTCTCCCCCTGTCCCCCTGGAAACTACACCCCTGCTACAAACAGATTTTTTTTCTATTACTAGGTAGATCTCACATTCATTCATTTTAGTCTCTTTAAAACAAGTTAATACAAAGTATGTGCATAATAAATGAGTTTGAAATTATCTGTGTAATGTACGATATGCATGCATGCATAGAATTATGATTGCTATGTTACTAAATGTACTAAAACATAGTCATGGACGGACTTGTATCATTTTATTTGTATGTATCTGTGTGTATATTTTGCGGCAAGTGACGCGATGGAGATTTGGGAAAGTTGATATCACAGGCAGTATTTTATTAATATTACACAGTGTCAAACGATACAAGTCTGACATTAAGTACAACATTTTACAGTAAGAAAATACGCATGCACGTAATTGCATCCTCAAAAGGATACAAAGTTAAGAATAAAAATAAAAATAAGCATATAAAAACAAAAGTACACAATACACTCAAGTTGCACAGTTCAATACTGTTAAAGAAAATAATGGTAAGTATAACTGCTTTAAATTACAGCTCCAGTGTCACTGATGCATTATTAAAAAATAAACGTTGACAATATATTAATAGTACTTTATAATGATAATTTTACATGAATTCAACCCTACACCAGTGAGATGACTTACAATAACATATTCCATTATATAGCCAGAACATATATATTAGGAAAATAATATGCTGAAAAACCGTGCAAAAATAACCATATATTTTTAAGCAGAAGTGGTCCTGAATATAATGGAAGACTTTTTTTTTTCTATTAAATTACATCCTGTGATACAGACACCTATTTAGCAAATCTATTCAATGGTGTAATAGCATTTGTGATTGTTAAACAGTAAACATTTAAGTTTAAATTTAATAAGTGCGTAAATCCATCCATGGCCATCCATAAAAAAAATACATTTTATAGCTCTGGGACTTACCCACTGTGCCTGATCTGAAATTTCTTCATAGCATTTCAGTATGACATGGTTGTTTCACAGTTGTGAAAAGATGTCTTATACAACAGTGTTATATATTAATACTGATGGTGACCATCAGTATTAATTTTGTGATGAAAAATGTTAGTGTTTCATTATTCACTAATGATTAAGGTGAACTTTCATACCAAGTATGGGTGTGGTACACCTATAGAAAGAAGTCTAATTCTACATTTAATGTGGTGTAAATGAAATATTGCAAAATACAGTATAGCACAGGATTATTAAAACATGGTAGCCTAACATCAGGCAAACTATTATTGTATGTTGCGTTGAGTTTTTGAAAAATGGCTTCTTCTTCGCGGTGTAAGATTCTGCACTGTGGTTCTACAACTGTGTGGACCGCCAGAGCAGTTTCCTTCAGAACTAGTGGATATTCCTGTGTGCCCATTTCCTTGTCGAGTACAAATCACAAAGTTCATGATCATGACCCTGTGCTAAGGACACTGCTACATTCTCCACTTAGTCACTAAACCATTTTTACATTGACCAAATATACATTGACAAAATGACACCTTCTACTTCTTCCCACCAGAACTAATGTATCAAGGTCACAAAGAGGGTTCATAACAGGTCTTGATAGAGCACTCAGTTACTAACCTGTCTTTAGACAGCAGAGGCCTATGATGGCGTTCCACAAAGCACACAATTGGCTGGCTACACAGCATTTGAGAACTCATGGACACAGGCCTTGTCTGGAAGAGCATATACAGATGGATGGCAGGTCTGTTGACACTGTTGTGCTGGCAGGATTTGTCCCGTTAAAGGGTCAGATCTCGACGTAATTACATATTTTGGACCAACCTGTTACACTGAGCTTTTCACCATTATGATCAAAACAATGGTGAACCTAATGCCACTGATAGAACATCAGGGTCTGTCTCTGTATGGAAGGCAGCTGTACCAAGTTCATTACACTGTCATCTTGTTGGTAATAGCGTTTGCATTTGGCTCCTGCGCACTGATGAATAGCTGAACCTTTTTTGGTTTCTGCTGCAAACATGCAGCAAAGGAGCTTACCTTTATTTTCCTAGAAGGCTCAGCAACAGTGTTTGCTGTTTGCTTCACTCCCTGCTGTGAACATACAGCATCAGAGGAATGATAATGAATAGGCATCAATATACGGATTGCCTGGACGCTTAATGCATTACTATTGCCGTTACTATGCTGCTATTTGGGCAAGGTTCTGTAAATGCTTATCAAAGATGATCCAGTTCCAACTAATTTGGACATTGATCCATTTGATTAACCATCAGAGTCTAGCAAATCAAGGAGTTTGCCATACTAGTCTGAAGTTAGAAAAGCTCAACAATACACAATACATACATACTTTATGAATAGTCCACATGTCTGTTCTAAGAGTACTAAATCAAACACTAGAATTATAATCATCCAAGATATGTTTCAATGCACATTCCTTTGATAATGCAGATTTACCAATAATGAAGTTAGCAAGAAACAAAAGGCTTAAAGGATTATACAGAACGTCTCTGAATCCACAAAGTGGCTTTGCTCTTTGAACTTAACAAGGAAACAAGCACATGGGAATATCCACTACTTCCCTGGTAGTCTGGAATCTATGCAAGTAGAACAAAGAGCCTGGTGTGTATGTACTGTATCATACAATGTATTGATTATACAAAAAAAAAAAATCAGATCTATTCTGTGTAATAGTAACATTGTTGTTGGTGATATACTGAAAACAGTGATATTGGTTTGTCATACTCTGAAACGGCACCCTTTATGTCACGCTATTTCCTTTAGGTTCGATTCTTGCCTTAAAGCTGCAGTATCTAACTTTTTTTTGGCTGAAAATGATAATTGATCTATAATCAATCTATTGAGCCAGTACATTAAAAAATAAAGTTCAAAACTGTCTCCTTACCATACCCCGATTTGCAACGGTAAGCTTAAAATAATGATTTATAATTTGAGCGGTCGGGTCGTATTTCTCGGGAAACGTCAGTTTGACGTCATTCGTCTTTGCGTGTTTATGTCACGTCCGTAAACACAAAGAAGAAAAGCCGACTACTATATCGCGTGTGTGGGGGCTGAGGATGGTGGAGTGTTTGTAGCTTATTCTTACAACAATTTAAACTTGTCATCTAGACAGCTGCTTTTAATCTGGATTGTTCTAAACAGCAATCACCGTCAGCATCTGGGAGAATCAGCTGCTGTCAAAATCAAGAAACCTCTGAACTGCGGAGAGCCTGCAGTCAAAAAGGGAAAGCGACAAAGCCCGTGCTAAAACGAGAATAAATAGCAGCATGGCTTTTGAGAGGTGGTGACAACTCTGAAGGGATTGAAGACTGAAGACTTTTCTGTTGAAGAGGTAAGACATTTCAGTGGCTCAGTCCTTGAAATCGGCTAGGTATCATGTTTCCTATGTTTATTTTTGTTTGTTTATTTGTTTCGCTATGGTCAATGTGGTAAATTGCACTTGTTTTCTGCTAGCAAAGAGAGAGAGGGGAACTCAATTCTACTCCAAGAAAACCATATCCACCACCACCTCCGTTGAAAAGTACTGGAGCTAATATACAACACATACGAATAACTCAAACCATCGGATTCATCCGCTCAGAGGAGCAATGCCGAAGCACAACGCACGTACAAAATAACTCCGTAAGTAACTTGCAATTTTATGTTTCAAACAGAGATGGCGATAGAGAGGAAAAATATTTAACGTACAATACTTAAATGTACAACATGACCCTCAGTTACATCACTTTCTCATTGGACTCTTTTTCCAACTCCTAGTAGTCTTGGCACCAAAAAATGATCAGTTACAGCATTCCACAACTGACCCATTTAACAGTCACGATAAGAATGCATAAACACACAGTGTGATACTCCTCAGCTGGAACTTGGCTTTGTACCAAACACGCATCCCATTAAATGTGTGTGAACAAGTCTACGATTTTAGGTGTGATATCAGTAAAAGATTCACAAGCCAGAAATCAGTGGTTATATTTTATGTCAGTTAAGGCACACAACTTAAGAGTCTGCCCGTTCCTGAAGGCCTTTTATCATCAAGTAAATGTTCCCAAATCCCTTTGATATATCCCAGCTTGATGCTTCATTAGCACAAATACCAGTATCTAAACAATTCCAGGATGTTCATATTAAATCTGACTCAGCTCTCAAAATACCGTTGTTGACTTTACTCAGGACTTGGAAACGTCACACAAGTGGACACTTCCAGCCCGGAGAGAGGAGTGAGAGCAAAATGTTCGATATGAGTGCAACCAGTTTTGGCAGCCACAATGCATTTGAAGTGATTTTGTTGTAGTCGACGTATATATTTCCTTTAAGCTATGTACAAAAGGCTAGCTAACTATTGTGCTATTGTTAATTGGGCATATTTACATGGAGTCTGTGTAAACCATAAGAGCAAATGCTTAATGTTTTGGTGTATTAAATATTTTGTGCTGTTGTTTAAAGTTTAAAAACACCTTCATTTGCTGTGTTTGAAACGGAAAATTGCATCAGTTCACAAAAACGTACTCTTAAAGTCTACAATGATATTGACTTCTTCTCGCCAAGGGGTCATCGAACAAACTTCATGTAATGGCACTTAAGATGCTGTTTCCCAAGGGAAGCAGGCAATGGAAGGTTTGGAAGGGCGTATTAAAAGTTCTGGAGCACAGCTCAGGTTTTTTGGGGCTGTAACCTCTGTGAGGACATCAAGCTGAATCATCATCATTTAGATGATGCAATCATAGAGGTATGTGTCTGGGAATAAACTTGCATATTAGTTTACAGAATGCTGTGGATTTGGCCCACTATCGTTTCCTGCTGCAGTAGGAAACATTGCGGGTACAAGATGAGTAGCAAAATTTCTTTGGCCCGCAAAGCTTTATGTTTCTCGGTATAGGTCTTTACCAAGAAACCATCCACCTGCTTTCCTTAATGCTCTGCAGATGATTTCACTGCCGCGTCCCTCCTCTAGGAACTGTTGCTGAGTCGGCGACGTAAGAGAGAGGCGGTTTTTGTCTCGGTGTCTTCCTGGTCGCTCTCACAAGATCTCTAAACAATAAGAAAAAACAGAGACATAAGACACAAATAGAAACCTGATGAGTTACTTTCAAGGCGTTAAATCAGTAATTAATGCTATTTTCAGAGGCGGTATTCCTTACTCAAAAACTCGGCAACATTAAATAATTTACTCAAGTAAATGTACACAACTACAGAAGAAGAATCACAAGTAAGAAAGACGTCCGTGCATCAAATCGAACGCTGATTTAGATTTCTCGTGGTAAGCCGGAAAACATCAACTAATTAAATAAGACGTGTTTTATATAAAGTATGTTTTATATTCATGCCTTGTTTTTATATTTAAAGTTCAATCTTGAATGACAAAGCTCATTATCTGTTTCTGATGCAATACACTGTGCTTGCATGTACTGTACACACACAAACAGCTAAAAAGTCTATGTACTTTATTATTTCCCACCTCTGGCTATTATAGATGGCTAACATCGCTTGTGTTAACATCTTACCAGGTCTTGTTTTTCCAAGGCATTGGTCTTACAATTCAGCTTGAGCTTGCACAGGCGATTGCAGGCTGACACCATGTTATAGGACATCTACAAATAAAATACTCACAATTACATACATGTAAACATAAACAGGACAGAGTATGGAACGTCAATTTCATTTCATTCCAGCACACACTTCAGTAGACTAATAGATCCACACCTCACTTCTTACAGAATTCTGAACAAAACCACACCTTCATATAACTGCATTCCCATCCCAACATACACTTCAGTGATATCACAAGTCAGCTCCAGTGCCTTGTTTTACTCTTAAGCATTTAATCTAGCACAACCGTGACCTAGAGCCATCAAAGGTCAAAGCCAGAGTAAGGACAGCGTTAGTTAAAGAAGCAACCAAGAGGTCAAAGGTAACTGGGGAAGGAGGGAAAGGGATGTTGTTCATGAGACAACCATATCTAGAAAAAGCCACTATTGCAAAAAAACAAACAAACAAAAAAAAACATATGAACGCCACAAAAACGTATGAAATCCTGTTGGTAGTTTCAGCAAACCCCAATTAATTATATTTCAATTTCAGGTTGTAACGTTACAAAATACGAAAAAGTTCAAGAAGGGTGAATACTTAGGCACTGTACATAGCTATCATCTTGTTTGAGCAAACTGTATGTTTTTATTATTTTGTTTATTCAGGGTGGTTTATTAGCTCAGACAGAAAGGCAGCAAAATAAATTCCACTAACCCTCTCAGTACATATTATTTACATTTGTCAAATAATATATTTTTGGAGCCATAGAATCTTCCATACATAGAATACATTAGACCTGAGCTGACTTTGGTGCTTGGACCCCTAAATATAATAACTTTCATACTTGTGGGTTGTGATTTCCACTGACTTAAAACAAAATAAATAATCACGGACATCCTGGCTGTGCCTCATGGACCTACAATATGTGGGTCTCTAGACCCGACTTCGAGAACCACTGCCATAAATCATCTACAGTATGTTGAACTAACTGTTTTATAGTTCATAGCTCTTACTGAGCAATGTTTACATTAGGACTGATGTTGCACTCCTACATATAAGCAGTAGATGTCTCTGTAGGCCACAGATGAGCTGATACAGCATGTGAGTCATCACTCACTGAGGAGCCCATGGCAAGTGTAGTTAGATTTGGACTGAAAAGTATGGTACATACTAGAAGTATGATGGCATATCAGTGTGACTGAGTATAAATATCTGAATTAAAATGTCATAAATGCACAAATATATATGTAAATGATAAATGGATAAATGTACTGTGGCACTAGATTCACTGAGCATGTTATTATGAACACTGTACTAATACTGGGTAAAAATAAACAGCCTCAATTCTTCATGGATGGATTCCACAAGATATTGGAAACATTCCTTTGAGATTCTGGTCCATGTTGACATGACTGCATCAGGCAATTCCTGCAGATTTATCAGGTGAACTTTCTACCACATCCCAAAGATGTTCCATTGGATTCAGATCCGGTGACTGGGAAGGCCACTGAATAACACTGAACTCACTGTCATGTTTATGAAACCAACTGGAGACGATTTTTGCTTTGTGATATGGTGTATTATCATGCTGGAAGTAGCCATTAGAAGATGGGTAAATTGTAGCCATGAAGGGATGCAAATGATCAGCAACAATACTCAAATAGGCTGCGGAATTCAAGCGATGATTGATTGAAAGTAACGGGCCCAAAGTGTGCCAAGAAAACATTCCTCACACCATTACACCACCTCCACCAGCCTGGACTGTTGACACAAGGCAGGTTGGGTCCATGGATTCATCCCGTTGGTGCCAAATTCTGACCCTACCATCTGTGTGCCTCGGTGGAAATCCAGATTCTTTAGACCAGGCTATGTTTTTCCAGTCTTCACCTGTCCAGTTTCTGTTCTTGGCTGACAGAACCTGATGCAGTCTTCTCCTGTTGCAGCCCATCCGCCTCAACGTTCAACGTGTTGTGCGTTCTGAGATTCTTTTCTGCTCACCACAATTGTACAGAGTGATTATCTGTGTTACTGTAGCCTTTCTGTCAGCTCGAACCAGTCTGGGCATTTTCCCTTGACCTCTCTCACCAACAAGACGTTTCCGCTTACAGAACTGCCGCGTACTGGGTTTTTTTATTGCACCATTCTGAGTAAACTCTAGAGACTGTTGTGTGTGAAAATCCCAGGAGATCAGCAGTTATAGAAATACTCAAACCAACGTGCACTGCTGCCACGTAATTGGTTGATTAGATAATTGAATGAGTAGGTGTACAGGTGTTCTTGATAAAGTGCTCAGTGAGTGTATATCTAGTTATTCCACTCAATATTACTTAGTTATATTACTTAGTAACAAATCGTTTGTAGATCAAATCATTCGGCCAAGAAAAGTAATTAAAACACGACAGTTTAGCTGGTTATACATGCAGACGAATCTCCTCATAACAGGTCTGTTCTAAAAATATAACTGCATATAGAGAAATAAATATACAAAATACAATATGATATTTTATCATATCACTATACAGTGATTTTGTGTGTGTGTGTGCGTTTGTAATTCTTAGAATGTAGAGGTTAACAACTAATGGCATGAGAAAAAGCTCAAGTCATCCTGCATATATGGTTTTATGTGTGTACAGGAGTGCAAATCCACTGAATGAAACCGAACCAGAGCAAGCAGACAGCTTTACCTATCCGAAGTCTTTAAACAAAATTTGTGTGCACACCTTTGGCAGGTGATGTTTGCGTAAGTAGCAGTGGTGTATTCAGTGTGTGGTGATTCAGAGCCGAGAGCAAACATGACCCACCTTCCACTTTCTCTTAGCGTTGAACATCCTAAAGTTCTTCATGTTGATGGAAGAGCGATTTCTCTTCGCTATCTGTGTCCTAGTGAGAGGCTACAACAAAAAACATATTCAAACACTACATCTCATGTACCTGCTGACAGTTTCCTCAGTTACATTTAAAAGTGGTTTGTGAGGAGGGGCGAAGCTTACTTTAATCCAGGGGTGAATCAGACATTCCTCAGCAGTCATCCTCTCACTGCATTACAATCACACACCCACACAAAAGCAAAATAAAAAGACATGAAAGATAATCAACAACGATGCAGTAATGAACGTACGGCCTCTTCTGGCCTCTCTCTTCATAAGAGAACCTTACTGTAAAGCATTACTGAAATAACATATGACTGATCCAAAAAGGAGATGATTATGTGTATCATAAGCATCAGGAACATATTTTTATCAATATTGTACAGAGGGAGATTTAGGTGAACAGTTCCTTAAGGGAAGACGTGAAGGATAAAATGCAGCTCACGTAATATTCTGAACACGTCATCAGCCACGTGAGCCGATAAGCTTACAACAGCATGCAAGCACACACATATTTACAATAAGAGTTCTTTCTAGGCCTCTGATGTGCAGTATATTCTTATAGACTGTGTACAAAATGTGTTACCTTTGCTCTTTGACTAGTAGCTTCTGGATAAAATCTTTGGCCATAGAGCTGGTTTGGCTGAAGTAGTGCGGTTCAAACTGGTACTTCAACTCCACAATGTTCCTCAGCGTCTCTTCATTTGTGTCGCCTTGGAACGGAGAAAGACCGCTCAGCCTGAAAGGGTCAAATGTTACTTTAATCTCAGAGAGAAATATCGAGCATGCACATCTTTAAAGAAAAGGAAACACACAAACATATATTGCTTTAAAAAAAAAAACTCATTACATTTTTGTAATATCATGCTTTAAACTGTTATTTAAACTGCTACTTAAACTCATTTCCTTAACCTCTGAAAAAATTCCTCCATCCATCTGGAAACAGGCATCCATCATGAATCAGTTATATGCTATACTGCAATATGTCTGAATCCATATTTAGAAATATTGTTGTCATTTGACAAGATTTCCATACAGGCTGGAGTAACATGGGATAGACGCGACTACTGAGTGTCATGTATATCAGAGAAGGAACTCTGGACTACAGTTCCCAGCAGCCACTGCACCTCACTGCATCACGGTCACATGACCACCTGCACCAGCACTTATGTTTATATAGCCACAGTTTGCACTGCACTCCTTGTCTTGCGTTTGTCTTTCATCGCTGTCGTTTCTGCCTTTGTGTTCATGCTCTTTGTAAATGTTTGATTCTTGCTTAAGTGTTTTGCTGTCTGTTCGTAATGCTTGTTTTGTGTTTTGTTTGGTATTCATTAAAACTGAAAACCTGCACTTGCATCCAACTCAGCCTCCATATCGTGACACTGAGGAAAAAAGTTCAGTCCTGTTGTTATTATTATTATTATTATTTAAATACTGTACTAATATATATATATATATATATATAAAAAATATGCTATGAACTGCTATAAACACAGTGAAAGTTGTGAGGTGGCTCAGAAAAACCCATCAGAAGTTGCTATGGCTGTAGTTCTGACCAAAATCAAGCTTTTCTGTCAATTATATACTTTAAAATGTCTCGTTTAAGAGAACATACAAAAAAACCCCGAAAGTATCGGAACAGCAAGTTGTCTGCAATGCTCCACTTTGTACTAAATAACCTAAAAAAGACATTAATAATGAAAGTTATTATTATTATAAGTCAAGAGAACAGAGATCGGTCGAGTGAACAGACAACGATACAGCCCTTTTCACTCTCAGAGGTAAAGAGACACATTTCAGTTCAGGAAAACATGCAGAAATCTAGTAGAAAGTGTCTATATTTGACTATGTGAGGGGTTTTTCAAGCCACCCTGCAATTGTAATAGTGGCTACCTGCACGTCTCCCACCAACCACAAGAGGTCACCTTCCTTAGAGCTCTGAACTATCTGCAGACCTGTTTGAAATTCACAGCATTTTTTCTCTAGGTATGCTGTACCAGTGGTGCCTTGTACGTGGTTGCAAGTTGCAGATTGTACTAACATCATTTCCCACCTCTGACTTTTACAGTTACAGGCCTGAGTGATTACTGGTACTGTTCTACTATAATAAACTTTAAACGTTCATGCAGCATTTTGGACTGAAATTGCAGCACAGCAACAGTGGTGGACAATGGCGAGTAGCTTAGCAACAATCTATCTGACTAACATTAGTAAGAACTCTAATGCTGATGATTATCTTCTAAAAACAGTGATTAGTATGGTCAGTGTTTTCGAGTTAACCAACTACTACAATCCTAATTCCAAAAAAGTTGGGATGCTGGGTAAAATGTAAATAAAAACAGAATGCAATGATTTGCAAATCTCATAAACACAATAGAACATAGAAAACATATCAAATGTTTCAACTGAGGAAATGTACCATTTTAAGAAAGAAAAAGTAATTTTGAATTTGATGGCCGCAACACGTCTCAAAAACTTTGAGACGGGGGCAACAAAAGGCTGGAAACATAAAAAGAAACAGCTGGAGGTTAATTGGCAACAGGTCAGTAACATGATTAACCTAATTAGTTGCAAAATGTTCCTCCAGCTGTTTCTTTTTAGTAACACTTACTTTTCTAGCCTTTAGTTGCCCCGTCCCAACTTTTTTGAGACGTGCTGCGGCCATCAAATTCAAAATGAACTTATTTTTTCATTAAAATGGTACATTTCCTCAGTTTAAACATTTGATATGTTTTCTATGTTCTATTGTGAATAACATACGGGTTTATGAGATTTGCAAATCATTGCATTCTGTTTTTATTTACATTTTACACAGCGACCCAATTTTTTTGGAATTGGGGTTATATGTCAGTATATTAACTAAAGCCAATACTGCTATAAACTCAGTAAAGACAGGAGACTCAGCACTCTTCAGTGTGAAGGGGAAGTACTGTAAATGGGGAAGGAGCTGGTAGTTGAGGGTTTGACCCAAGTTGACGAGTTGAAATTTCAAGTTGAGCGGCATTTTCAGTGGCTTTTAGGCAGGAAATTACAGTTGCAATGACACCTTGAATGCAGCATTAATCTGCCTGTTTAACAGGACACCTTGCGAAGTCTTGCCACTGTTTACTGAACATACCTTCCCTGTGTATGATCACTTAAAGAATTTGCTTGACCATTTTTGCTCCTGTTTTTTAACCTATGGTGTGACTTTGCCTGAATAGTCTACAGTGAGTCTACCATGCCAATAATATTCCTGTCCACTATGGAACATTTGGACTTTTGGACTGTTTGACTGATTTTTCCTACTATTTTTTAGGACTGAGTAAGAGTACAGGTTTTTTGTTACTCATCAGCACAGATACCGATACTGAAATGAGTACTACTTAGTATTAAGCAATTGGGGCATCATCAAACATTTTATTTAGCGCTGTATAAGAGAAGTGCTCATTGCTCACTGAAACGAAGTGCTCTCTCTCTCTTTCTCTCTCAAACTCCCGTGCACAAGATTCACTCATTTTAATGACCATGCTCGCTCAAACTGCATTCAGCTCAACAGTTATCATGCTGAAAAAGCTTTTCAGAAGTGTCGCTTTTCATAAAAGTTGGCCTGTGGGTTTTTTCCAAAGCATGACTCAGATGGGAAAAATAAGTACTTACAGAATGTAGGTGATGACACCAATACTCCTGAGGAAAAGAAACACACGGAAGAACATTCTTTCACTTCTCACACCCCGGTTTCGAAAACAGGTATGACAGTTAAATAGAAACAGCA
This sequence comes from Ictalurus furcatus, assembly GCF_023375685.1. Taxonomy (NCBI): domain Eukaryota; kingdom Metazoa; phylum Chordata; class Actinopteri; order Siluriformes; family Ictaluridae; genus Ictalurus; species Ictalurus furcatus. The sequence continues at coordinate 16,855,884 of NC_071266.1, forward strand.
TTAAAGAAGTGAACCATGTTCAGTACAATTCAAATGCAGGTTGCTGACAGTTTCTGCATACCATTATAACCAAATGCAGGGTTTTGACTTCAACTTCCCTTTGCAAATGAAACTGTGAACATGTAGCTCTGCTGTTTCTCATCATACATGTGTGTGTGGTGCTGAGAAATAAGCAGCTGAGTTATTTTCCAAAAGACCATAACTGCTCTTAACTGCATATGAAGTGTGAGGATCTATAAGCAAAGTTTTGTGCCGAAGTGGTCAGGTTCCAACTTGTCAAAAATGTACTCTGTAGCACTTTGACACTTTGTGTGTGTGTGTGTGTGTGTGTGTGTATTTGTCACTGTGCATGTATGTACATGTACATACCACATATCTGCTGCTGTGCTCAGACATTCGTTGTTGATGATCTCAGGTGCTGAAAGGAGTAAAAAAAAAAAGGAACAAAATGAAATGTACCATTTATTTGTATAAAATGAAATTCTACCACAAATTTAAATCAGTCGTACTCAACAACTCCAACATACAGCTCTATAACTATATTTGTAAAAAAAAAAAAAAAATGCCTGAATTATTAGCCTTGTATACAGTGCATCCGGAAAGTATTCACAGCGCTTCACTTTTTCCACATTTTGTTATGTTACAGCCTTATTCCAAAATAGTTTAAATTCATTATTTTCCTCAAAATTCTACAAACAATACCCCATAATGACAACGTTAAAGAAATTTGTTTGAAATCTTTGCAAATTTATTAAAAATAAAAAACAAAAAAAAACACGTACATAAGTATTCACAACCTTTGCTAAATACTTTGTTGAAGCACCTTTGGCACCAATTACAGCCTCAAGTCTTTTTGAGTATGATGCTACAAGCATGGCACACCTATTTTTGGGCAGTTTCTCCCATTCTTCTTTGCAGGACCTCTCAAGCTCCATCAGGTTGGATGGGGAGCGTCAGTGCACAGCCATTTTCAGATCTCTCCAGAGATGTTCAATCGGGTTCAAGTCTGGGCTCTGGCTGGGCCACTCAGGGACATTCACGGAGTTGTCCTGTAGCCACTCCTTTGTTATCTTGGCTGTGTGCTTAGGGCCGTTGTCCTGTTGGAAGATGAACCTTCGCCCCAGTCTGAGGTCCAGAGCGCTCTGGAGCAGGTTTTCATCAAGGATGTCTCTGTACATTGCTGCATTCATCTTTCCCTCAATCCTGACTAGTCTCCCAGTTCCTGCCACTGAAAAACATCCCCACAGCATGATGCTGCCACCCCCATGCTTCAATGTAGGGATGGTATTGGCCAGGTGATGAGTGGTGCCTGGTTTCCTCCAGACATGATGCTTGCCATTCAGGCCAAAGAGTTCAATCTTTGTTTCATCATGGTCTGAGAGTCCTTCAGGTGCCTTTTGGCAAACTCCAGGCAGGCTGTCATGTGCCTTTTTCTGAGGAGTGGCTTCCATCTGGCCACTCTACCATACAGGCCTGATTGGTGGAGTGCTGCAGAGATGGTTGTTCTTCTGGAAGGTTCTCCTCAAGTTTTTGGTCACCTCCCTGACTAAGGCCCTTCTCCACCGCTCAGTTTGGCCAGGCGGCCAGCTCTAGGAAGAGTCCTGGTGGTTCCAAACTTCTTCCCTTTACGGATGATGGAGGCAACTGTGCTCATTGGGACCTTCAGTGGTGCAGAAACGTTTCTGTACCCTTCCCCAGATCTGTGCCTCGATACAATCCTGTCTCGGAGGTCTGCAGACAATTCCTTGGACTTCATGGCTTGGTTTGTGCTCTGACATGCATTGTTACCTGTGGGACCTTATATAGACAGGTGTGTGCCTTTGCAAATCATGTCCAATAAACTGAATTTACCATAGGTGGACTCCAATCAAGTTGTAGAAACATCTCAAGGATGATCAGTGGAAACAGGATGCACCTGAGCTCAATTTTGTGTGTCATGGCAAAGGCTGTGAATACTTATGTACATGTGCTTTTTTGTATTTTATTTTTAATAAATTTGCAAAGATTTCAAACAAACTTCTTTCACGTTGTCATTATGGGGTATTGTTTGTAGAATTTTGAGAAAAATAATTAATTTAATCCTGGAATAAGGCTGTTACATAACAAAATGTGGAAAAAGTGAAGCACTGTGAATACTTTCCAGATGCACTGTAATAATGGCCTAATATGATGGCTTGTTCTTCAATTTTTAACCAAATATCATGGTCCAACTGCCTTAAACCAACACACTCAGTGACAGACTCCACACTCAGCTACAACAACAACCTTATCATGCTGATTAATATTCCAGCTCGTACTGTTTCACATCACGTCACCTCTGTTTAACCTTCAGCTCTGGATAATGAATAAAGAAAAGACAGCAGAGGTTCCTTTTTATTCTGAACTTAGATCATGTAACAGCTTTCTACCAGCAAAGATATCTATCTATCCATCCACCGATCCATCCATCCATCCATCCCTATCAATATAGCTTCTATATCCTATATACTACTAGATTCTTTTTCTCCACAGATGAACACTGTTTGCTCGTGCCTATGTGCATCTCTATCTGAGATGTAACTGGAAAGCCTGACCCATTTTTCTCTTCCTGTTTCTGTCCACTCAACTCTCACCCTGACCATGTGACTTCTGGAACTTTCACTCATCTCCAAGGAGACTACCAGACCTGAAAAACCCCACACTTATTATTTTATATGATGTTTACTCGATTAAGCACAATTAGTACCGGACTTTACCACTTACCAATATACTGAGGGGTGCCGCCCATGCACCTATACTCCTCTCCTTGTAGAAAGCAGTGGGCCATGCCAAAATCAATGATTTTAATATTAGGATTGGGGGCCCGCTTATCTGACAACATGATGTTCTCAGGCTGAGGGAAGACAACAACAAAAAAAATTGATTTAGAAATAATCTCAAAAAATGATTTCCCTCATACAACATGCAAGGAGCTGTAAATGTGCATGATAGTCATACTGAAAGAAACTTCATGTCCTCTTGTCACCCAAACCCTCACCTGTTCTAACAGCTACCTTGGTTTATATTAGGCTATTTGCATTTACTGATGTTGCTCACTTCTTCTGTACAACTTTTTTTTTACAAAAGTTGTAAGAAATATATATATATATATATATATATATATATATATATAAAATCAGCAAAGGAGAGTTAACCACTGCATTGGAAACCATACATACAAAATACAAATAGGATAAAGTCATCATTTATAGACAGGCAACCCTGCCTCTGTGAATACATTTGAAATAAAACTTGTAGATAATGCTATGCTAGGAGAGGCAATATTCTTCAAAATTAATTCAAAACATATCTCAGAAATGTAATGTACAGATATTATCTCACTTCGACTAAGCTACTCTTTGCAATCGATACACTTTATTATTGTACCTTTTTGGACAATAAATCCAATGGGTTTCTCCCTCTACATCTTTATTAAACTTATTCAAATCCTACATGTAGTTTCAACCCATTAAGCTGCTGTAACATGCCTGGCTCACATTCTTTACTCTCATAGATACAGTAGATACATTTCCTATTATTTTCACTGTAGTTTCACTAAATAATGTGCTTTAACGTGAATAACTGATCATAAGCTGGGACGTTAGCAGATTTTAATCTTCGTTCATTCAAACACTTTGTTCATTCATGCACTCTTAAAGCAATGTTAGAGCACTGACGTATCAGACACACATAGCACCAAAAACAAATAATGTAGTGCATTCAAGTAGAGGCATGTCTAGTCCGCATCATTTGAGAAAGAAATAACCTGACTAAACTCTGTAGTAATAATGTAGGATGAGAAAAGAACACCAAGAACAGCAACAACAATAACCTATAATGCATTTACAGTGTTACGTCAATCACAAAGCACCTTTAAGTCAAAGTGGCCGATGTGCTTGCTGTGCATGTAGCGCACTCCCTCTAGAACATGCTTCAGGAACTCAATCGCATCCGTCTCAGTCAGGCTCTCCTTCTCAGCGATGAAGTCAAACAGCTCACCGCCTCGAATACTGAAAGAACAACCAAGAGTGAACGAATTAACTCTTAAATGGCTGTGAAATAAGTTTACAGATGCAGTTAATAATACAATTATTCATATATACAGTTTTATATATATATATATATATATATATATATATATATATACATATAATAGTTATATATACAGTTAATAATACGCAGATGTTCAGATTACATTGTCTAATTTCAGATTAACTGTATACATCTAAGTAAAGATAGATCAACCTGCTAATACAAAACAAAACTTTTGAATTTTCTATATTTTATATACTTCATTCGAAAGTACACAACCAGTGGAGTCTTGGTAGTTATATCATCTATTTTATATCGGCTAATTCTTATTATGCACGCGTATTTAGAAGCAACTGAATTGCGTGATGTAGCATCGACATAATCAATTTAAAATGGATGAAGGCACTAAATTTCTTCATGGCAGATGCATACAATTTGCAAATCAGGCAAGTATATAAGCATCATTATATTTTAACGTCTTGGTGGTTTTAGCTGTTGCTTTTTCAGCTGAAAATGTCTTCCTGAGTATAACGAAGCTTTCCTGTACTTGCTCATCTACATGTCGAATAGCCGGGGTTTTGGTAAGCGCTAGGGGTGTAACTGAATATGAATACATTATTTTGAATGAACATATATTAAATGGATAGAAAAGGATATAAATACAGATTTATTATATAAAGTATTATATAATAATACAAATATTGCTGCAAGCAACGATTAAGGGGGCCAATCACTTTCTGGAGGAGGAAGATCCGAAGCCTAAATCTCAAATCTAGCAAAAAACTAGAAATACTAGAAAAAACTCAAATCTAGCAAAATTTGAAGGAGAAGAAACAATGAGGTCTTTACTTTCATACAGGCATGATCAAGTGGTCAGATATGATTAGGGGTTCATTACAGTTCACAAAGTTTCCAGCGAAATGGAACATTTTGGACAAAAGTCTATCATCAGCTGTCACCTTTTGTGCATGACAGCTTTTTTTTTGAATATCCACTGGTGAATTCTGTCCATGCAAATTGGTATCACGTGAAGACATGTGACCAATACAATATTGATACCTCATGGCTTGACCTCTTCAGAAAATCAAGGATGGAGGAAGCACCGATTATAGCGGTGCCACACTGTTCCATTTCATCCAGTTTTATACAACACAGCTTTAAAAGAATATAAAATCAAAATCAAAATAGACCTTGTCTGGATTGCGGTGTCATTACAGATAAGAACTGATGGTATATTTTAATATTGGCGTGTGATGTCATATCCGGTTGCCGGCCATACTCACAGCGGACTCTGAAGAAATGTCACATGCTGAAAGTCTAGCGTGACCGCCGCTTAAGGCAATGTTTAGGATGGTCTACTGTAGCAAACCACTGATTAAACAAATGAATAGCGTGACTCGGATTCACACGATAATAATGAATTTGAGCTTTATTCCACAAATAGCGTTTGTCAGGTTCTGCATATAATATATGCATACATGATACACTTAACTTGCTTCGCCTGAAAAGACTGAAAAAAGAAGAAAAATGCATCTACCTCTTGCTATGTCTTGCTATTTTGGGCTAGTTTCAAGTCTTTTTGAGTGGTTTTTGAGTTGTATTTAAGGTGGAATTTAGCTGAAACTTGGCAACCCTCCCCACAAAGCTTCCGCGAGTTGTTCTTTAAAAGTTGTACTTTTATATTAAAAAACCTTGTTGCACATACTGTACCTAGTCTGAAGCTGTCTAGCTTTCTAAACAAACAAACAAACAAACAAACATACAACAACAACCACAACAAAACCCTGAATACTCTGTCTACAGTTCAGATTTGCATTCGTATTCGTTTAGGTTGCACCTGTAAATACTCAAATTTTTATATTTGTACTTATGTTGCATTAGTTTCAGATTAATATGTCACTTTATTATCAAACAGTTTGAACTAAAACCCATTCTGCTTATCGCCCAAGCACTTAATACCAGTGCATTCAGGGTTTCTGTCACCATAGAGTAGAACCATACATCTCTAGGGTTAGGGACCTGCATCCAGTATCTACCTGACTTTAATCTATACTGTACATATTGTTTATTCTACACACACACATGCATACACAAACTCACAGCTCTACGATGAGGACCACCTCTGCCTTGCTTTCGAACACATCCTTGAGAGCCATGATGTTCGGGTGTTGGAGGCTCTGCAGGATCTCCACCTCTTTCTCCACGGTCTCTTTCTCCAGGCCCAGGCGGCTCCCTGCACCACGCCGCAGCTTCAGAAACTTCCCTGCCCACAGGATCCCTGTAGCCCGCTCACACACCTCACGCACCTGCCCAAAATGACCACTGCAACAGCAAGAACATAACATAAGCGAGTTCAGCTGAAACCTGTTCTACATGTTGAACAACTCATACAAAGCAATGGCCTAACTAGGGCAAAAACCTAACAAGGGGCTTTTGTTCCATCAATAATATAGCTCATGACATGGTTATTTTAGTCTCTGTGTGTTTTGATGTGGTCAGTTTTCTTTCTTTACCCCTCTTCTCTTTTCAGCTTAATTATCTGTCAATGTCTCTCGGGTGCATTACTGACATCATGATCGCATCTCTTCGTCATTCCCAATGAGTGTGTGCATGTGTAGCTCTTACTGTGTCTGCATGCATGAAACATTTAACGAATGTTATATCTACAGAGAGTAGAGCCTATACATATTTAACTGTAGCATGAGGTTAAAAATAGATTCCCAGGGTGACTCACAGCATCTCAGAAACAAAAATACCCTCATCTGTCTAGACCCCCTGTCTATATACAGTCATGTCATAAAATAAGTACATCCCATGGAAATGATTGGCTTTATTTGACATATTTGGAGAAGCAAACATTTGATCATCTTTGAAACAGTGCCTATTAATGAAGTTATACTTGATATACTTGAACAAAACCACAAGGAAAAATACTTATTTTTAAATCATTTATTCAACAGAAATAACAATGGATGATATTCTTATGAATAGGCGATATTCTTCTGTGGAAAAAAATAAGTACACCCTTGGCCTCACAAGCTGGTATTGCCCCCTTTAGCAGAAATAACTTTTTGTAGGTGTTTTGCATAACTGTCCACCAGGCTTACTGGAATTTTTGACCACTCTTCCATGCAATATTCTTTCAGTTGCAAGATGTTTGAGGGTTTTCTTGCATGTACTGCCCATTTTAAATACCCCCACAACATTTCAAAGGGATTCAAATCCAGGCTTTGACTAGGCCATTCCATAACCCTCCATTTATTCTTTTTGCATCATTCCTTGTTGGATTTGCTAGTGTGCTTAGGATCATTATCCTGTTGAAAGGTCCACTTTCAGTTCCACTTTATCTTCAAGCACTCTTTGATATGATGCAGAATTCATAGTTGAATCAATGAATGCAAGCTGTCAAGTCTCTGAGGTAGCGAAGCAACCCCAAACCATAACATTTCCTCCATTGTGCTTCTCGTGAAAAGCTGTCTTTGGGCTGTACCAAACATGTCTGCTGTTACTATGGCCAAACAACTCTATCTTCGATTCGTCTGTCTTATGCTTATTTTATTTTACTGCATATGGTGTACAATCTTGATTGTAGTGCCCCTACTAGATCAAATGTTAAATAAGCTGAATATAAAAAAAGGCCAGGCTTGAAATGTAATTGCTGGGGCACTGGCTACAGGTGGGCAAAGTATTGTATTGGCCTAGTGATGATTATTCTGTCATTTATTGTTGAATGTTAAAGCAATAAATATAAATGTCTTTTTCAATTACAGGAAATAAAGAAACAATGAACCACACTTGACTGCTTACTTTGTGCATTAGTCATTTAATTAGAAATCATTTTGGCAGACCACATCTTGTAACACCCTGTAATCTCTTTGGTGCACTGGGGGTTTCTCTTCCCATCTTAATCAATGGTTCATCATTATTTATGGCCAGGGAACTGCACAAAATTATGTAGGAACCGTTTGAGAGCAAGGCATACTGTATGAACAGTTCTACACACCGTTGGCTTTTCCACCTATTACCCACGTTATACAGAAAACTCCCTGTGGCAAAAAAAAAAAAAGGAAGGGCAATGTTTAAAATGTTCTCGGTGTTAAGTGCTGATCCACGATGTGTCACGTTGGTAATGTGAGGTTTCAAAAGGTTTGTTAAATAAATGAACGATTCCCGCAAAAAACAGTAACACTCCTGCAACTATTCATCTGGATATGAAAAAGATTTCATATAATCCATGATTATATCCACGATATTCTGCAAAAGTGCACACTATGCTCCATCAGCTCTCTGAAGCAAACTAATCCTGGAACATAACCCGCTTGGAGCAGGTTATGTACAGAGAGTAAGTTGCTATGGCTACGTAGATACCCTGAAAGTTACCTCCGTTTTTGGAACTGAAAGTTGAGGTAATCCGTTAACTCTGAGTAAACCTACCCAGGTAAATCGCATAACCTGCTTTCTGAAATACCCCCCGGGAGTACTATGCCCAGACACACACGCACACACAGAAACAAGAGGAACAGAAAATACTGGAACACAGGGAAGTAGACGGGATCTAGCTGGCCTATGACAAGGGGTATAAATAAGACAGGTTCCACCTGCACTCCCTAAGCAGGTTCTAATCACTGGCACCCAATCTTGAACACCTGATTCTAAATTTATGGACTTGAAGGTGTGATAAATGTAGGGGTGTACTTACTTTTTCCATGTGACTGATCTTTTTACTTAACTTGTGAAAATTACTACAAAATGTCAATTTTGTGTACTGTTTCAAAGAGGATCAAATGTTTGCTCGTCCAAATATGTAAAAAAACAAACAGACAAACAAAACCAACAATGTCCATGGGGTGTACTTATTTTTCACATGACTGTATATTGAGTCAGGCTTAATACATATATTGAAGATTGTAAAAACATGCTTTTCTGATTACTGCGGATGTACAGAGTGGTTATTTGCGTTAGCACAGACTTCCTGTCAGCTCAAACCAGCCTGGCCAGTCTCCTTTATCTTCTCTCATCATATTGACATCACATACGTTATAAATAGAATGGATTATAGCCCGAAACTCACCTCATGATTGTATGTGGTTTTGAAATACATTTTCCTGTTTTACAAATGAATACATTCAATGTATGATATTTATCCAACTTAATCGACACTTCATATCACTGAACAGAAAGCATGCTAATATACAAAATCCTTACCTGCCCAGTACCTCCCTGATTTCATATAAATCCTCAACATTCTCCAGTTTAAAACATGCCATGATGCTTCTTCTTCCACTTTTTTCTGTAGAGTCAGTGATCACAATGTCGCCTCCAGCATTATTCCTGATATGATCTCTGGAATGTTCAGTCTGAAAAAGAGGAATTTTTATTGTTTTTTTGGTCTATTTGAATAGATTTTTAATATCACGTATTATCACTTTTCACCAAACAATGAAGTCATGGTCAAGACATATTAGGGTGTTTCTTCAACTACAAGCATTTTTAAGTTCCAGCAGTGAAATTTTAGATTTATGTTCAAATTTGTCATATGACGCTTGATAACTATAAAAACAGTGTCATTACACACCTTGACATGAAAGATAATTACTGATTAATGTGATTTAATGAATTATTACATTATGAAGCATTTATAAGTCCAAACACCATTTTTCTCCATGTCCAACTTCTGTGGTCTCAATGTTGAGATACATTAAATGACCTAATTCTATTCTATTATTTATTATTTAAAATGAAATGGCTTCATATAAATATTACTTTAAACCATCTTAAAATTGTTTTTTTTTTACTGATCATTTACATGATTCTTTCATCTAAATGTGCCTGTCCCACACTTTTGAGTCCTTACCGCAACATTGAACTAATGTCATAGTAAAAGTTTTTTTCAAAGCCAAACAAATCTAGTTTCTATGTAAACAGAAGTTCGCACTTGAGCACACGGCTGACCATCCACTCTAGGTCTCTCACAAGATCCAGAAAAGTAAGTATTTATTGTGTGTCCTTACCATACAGATTAGTAACTGTGTATTTTGAACTACATTTTAAAAATACATTCATATTACTGTTGAATTTATGTATATTAGATGCTAAGAGTCTAAACTAATGTAGCAGACCTTGCTAGCTGCCAATTATCTGTTTTATTAGCAAAAATGTCATTTCCGCAATGTCTTTACTTCAGCAGCTTTAGCTGTCACAGTAGAGAAAAGGTTTATACTATATATTATATTGCAAATATTAAGTCTATTGTAAACCAAATATATTCAGCAAAATGCTTGTTCAATGAACCATAAACAATTATTGCACATGCACCTGTGGAACAGTCTTTAAGACACTAACAGTTTGCAGGAAGTAGGCAATTAAGGTCACAGTTACAGTAACTTAGGACACAAAAGAGACCATTCTACTGACTCTGAAAACACCAGAAGAAAGATGTCTAGGGTTCCTGCTCACCTGCGTGAACGTGCTATAGACCTGCTGCAGGGAGGCATGAGTCCTGCAGATGTGTTCAGAACAATAAACTGCAATGTCTGTAATGTAAGATGCCTGAGACAGTGCTACTGGGAGACAGGAAGGACAGCTGATTGTCCTTGCAGTGGAAAATTACAGGTAACCATGTCCCCCCGCCAGTCATGATCGAGAACTTGCAAATGCCTTGGTGGAAGAGTGGAGTAACATCTCACAGCGAGAACTGACAAATCTGATGCAGTCCATGAGGATGAGATGCACTGTAGTACTTAAAGCAGCTGGTGGACACCAGATACTGACTGTTACTTTTGATATTGACCCCCCCTTTGTTCAGGGACTCATTATCCCATTTGTGTTCATCAAATGTCTGTGAAACTTATTCAGTTTATGTCTCAGATGTTGAATATTTTTATATTAATACAAATATTTACACATGTTAAGAAATTTGCTGGAAATAAAGGCAGTTGAATCTGAGAGGTGTTTTTTTTTTGCTGAGTATATAAATCTGCTTCAGCCCACAGTGCGTCGTCACCTTTGCTTGTGCATCAGAGCCTTCCACAGGAGCCCTCCATCAGCATCCTCCGACATTCCAGGAAACCAAGACTATACTGACAATTTCTGATGTGGGTGCTGATTAGTAAATGGTGTCTTTCTGTATGGTCCTTATCCAGACATCATCTATAATACTGGAATCCATTTCTTCATCGTGCCACCTTGATCCTGCTCCTCCATTTCTCCTCACACACAGTCATTCTGTCCTTTCTGCACCTATTTCTCACTTCATAAACAGATGTTTAGCTTCTGTTTCTCTCCCTCTACCACTTAGAACTGCGGCAGTGACTCTAGTTCTTAAAACACCTAACCTGGACCCTACTGTTCTCTCTAATTTTCAACCTATTTCTAACTTACCGTTCATTTCTAAAATACTGGAAAGTACTGTCGCCTCCCAGCTCCAGTCTTTCCTTACTAAAAATAATCTTTTTGACCCCTTTCAATCTCGCTTTCGTCCTCTTCATAGTACTGAAACTGCCCTTGTAAGGGTTGTCAATGACCTATTACGCTCTAGCAACTCTGGTTCTCTTTCTATTCTTCTATTACTTGATCTTAATTCCACTTTTGATACTGTCTGTCATGACTTACTTCTCTCCTGACTTTCGGATATTGATGTCACCAATGCTGCTCTTTCCTGGCTTACTTCTTTTCTCACGGATAGACAGTTTTACATTTCTATGCAGGATTATATGTCGCCGACTGTATCTTTGAAATTAGGTGTCCCTTGGGGATCGATTCTTGGACCTCTACTATTCATATATATATATATATATATATATATATACACCACGGTTTCAGTTACCACTGTTATGCTGATGACATTCAAATCTATACAGTTTGTAGATCTGCTCCCACTCTCCAGAGTGATCCACTATCAGCATCCATCCATCCATCCATCTTTAATACTGCTTTATCCTTTTCAGAGTCACGGGGAATCCCGGAGCCTATCCCAGGGAGCATCGCGCACAAGGCGGGGTACACCCTGGACAGGGTGCCAAGCCATCGCAGGGCACACTCACATACACATTCACACACCCATTCATACACTACGGACACTTTGGACATGCCAATCAACCTACCATGCGTGTCTTTGGACTGGGGGAGGAAACCGGAGCACCCGGAGGAAACCCCCGCAGCACGGGGAGAACATGTAAACTCCGCACACACAGCGCCTTGGTGGGAATTGAACCCCCAGCCCTGGAGGTGTGAGGCGAACGTGCTAATCACTAAGCCACCGTGCACCCTACTATCAGCATGTGTCAATGAAATAAAAGGATGGTTTAACTCCAATTTTTAAAACTGAACATGGACAAAACTGAGATCATTATTAGCGGAACACCTACACTTACTAAAAATATCCTTTATGATCTTTGTCATTTACGTGACATTGATCTTACTCTCATTATACCATCTAGTACTGTAAAATGTTTAGGCATCATCTTTGATCCCTCCTTTTCCTTTGAAGCTCATATAAATTTGCATTGCTCAGCTCTGTCCCTTCATTAGTCTGTCAGCTTCATAATGCTGAAACACTGGTTCATGCCTTTATTTCCTCACATCTTGATTATTGCAATGCTCTCCTCATTGGTTTACCTGCTAATTCTATTGCTAGGTTGCAATATATTCAAAACTCTGCAGCTAGACTTCTTATACATACCAAGTGCTCAGCTCACATTACTCCAATCCTGTCTGAACTGCATTGGCTACCGGTTTCATTTCACATTAAATATAAAATAATCCTGCTTACATTTAAATCACTTCACGGTTTGGCACCTTTCTATCTTAGTGAACTGCTTTTCCCCTACAACCCGAACCTCTCTGTCAGGTCCTCTGGGCTCAGACTCCTCTCTGTCCCTAGATCTCTACCATGGGTGGCAGGTCTTTCAGTGTAATAGCACCCAAAATCTGGAATTAACTCCCTCCGACTCTTCACAGCATCACACCCATCCCCGAGTTCAAATCCCAATTAAAAATGTGTCTGTTTTCTCAATGATATCTGTCCTAATCTGTTGCTATGCATTTTTTCAGTGACTGTACTATCTGTTCTGTGTTTTTCATTTTCTGTGTTTGATTGTTCATTGTTTTTCACATTTTGTGTTTGTCACATTTTGTGAGCTCTGGAACGGCGCTATATATAAATTAAACATATTATTATGATTTATCCAAGATGTTAATACCGAGACTTGTGCTTTGGTCAAAACAATGCACAGGGTTGGGGCCAATCGGATTTATTGGCCCATGAAGGATGATACACACACGAGAGTGTGGTTGGGCTAGTAGCAGAACCAAATCCAGTGACATCAAGGCACATGATGCTTACTGGCTCAGTGTGGAAGGAACTCGTTTTCATCAGGAACCTGTACATGTACCAAAAGCCTCAAAATTGCAATGAGATTACTCCTCAGTCTGAAATGAGAAATAGTTGAGCTTGGTACATAAATGTAATGCTGTGGTGAGATACTGTTATGGGTTTGCGTTAGTGTAGTAGTATTAATGTTCGTGCCATATCAACTTTAGGCTATAATATTTTTGAAACATGAAAATCAGTTTGACCCAGTCTTTACTGCAATACCTCTACTACCTTTGACACATGTAATACCTTCTGTTTTTTGTCTGTTACTGTTCTTCTAATCTATACAGTAGCCTGTTGTCAAAGTTACATTATTAACACTTACCATTAACATTCTGTCCTTACCGACACCATGCAAAAATTATTTTAACATTTAAGTAGAGATGCTTTACACATTAGAATTGCGATATAGTCATTCTGAATCCTTTCAAAGAAGTAGTCATGCAAGTACTCGGCATAGTAAAAGCATAGTAAACGCATGGTAAACGCATGGTAAAAGCATGGTAAAAGCATAGTAAACGCATAGTAAAAGCATGGTAAAAGCATAGTAAAATTATGGTAGAAGTATGGTAAAAGCAGAGTAAATGCATGGTAAAAGCATGGTAAAAGCATGGTAAACGCATGGTAAAAGCATGGTAAATGTGTAGTAAAAGCATAGTAAATGTTTGTAAAAGCATGGTAAAAGTATGGTAAAAGCATGGTAAAAGCATAGTAAAAGCATAGTAAAAGTATAGTAAAAGTATGGTAAAAGCATAGTAAAATCATAGTAAAAGTATGGTAAAAGCATAGTAAAAGTATGGTAAAAGTATGGTAAAAGCATGGTAAAAGCATAGTAAAAGCATAGTAAAAGTATGGTAAAAGTATGGTAAAAGCATAGTAAACGCATAGTAAAAGCATGGTAAAAGCATGTTAAACGCATGGTAAAAGCATAGTAAAATCATAGTAAAAGTATGGTAAAAGTATGGTAAAAGCATAGTAAACGCATAGTAAAAGCATGTTAAACGCATGGAAAAAGCATAGTAAACGCATAGTAAAAGCATAGTAAAAGCATGGTAAAAGTATGGTAAAAGCATGTTAAACGCATGGAAAAAGCATAGTAAACGCATAGTAAAAGCATAGTAAAAGTATGGTAAAAGTATGGTAAAAGCATAGTAAAAGCATAGTAAAAGTATAGTAAAAGCATGGTAAAAGCATAGAAAACGCATAGTAAAAGCATGGTAAAAGCATGGTAAAAGTATGGTAAAAGCATGGTAAAAGCATGGTAAAAGCATAGTAAACGCATGGTAAAAGCATGGTAAAAGCATGGTAAATATGTAGTAAAAGCATAGTAAAAGCATGGTAAAAGCATAGTAAACGCATAGTAAAAGTATGGTAAAAGCATGTTAAACGCATGGTAAAAGCATAGTAAAAGCATGGTAAAAGCATAGTAAAAGTATAGTAAAAGCATGGTAAAAGTATAGTAAAAGCATGGTAAAAGCATAGTAAAAGCATAGTAAAAGTATGGTAAAAGCATGGTAAAAGCACAGTAAATGTGTAGTAAAAGCATAGTAAAAGCATAGTAAAAGTATGGTAAAAGCATAGTAAAAGCATGGTAAAAGCATAGTAAATGTGTAGTAAAAGCATGGTAAAAGCATGGTAAAAGCATAGTAAAATCATAGTAAAAGCATAGTAAAAGCATGGTAAAAGCATAGTAAAATCATAGTAAAAGTATGGTAAAAGCATGGTAAAAGCATGGTAAAAGCATAGTAAAAGCATGGTAAAAGCAAGCGATGTCCTTTTGTAGCTGCACCATTGT
Source organism: Ictalurus furcatus (assembly GCF_023375685.1). Classification (NCBI taxonomy): domain Eukaryota; kingdom Metazoa; phylum Chordata; class Actinopteri; order Siluriformes; family Ictaluridae; genus Ictalurus; species Ictalurus furcatus. Next base: position 16,871,102 of record NC_071266.1, read on the forward strand.
TACAGATTATGCAACAGTTTCCCCTGTGGCACAGGGACTGTTTGCTGAAGCTTACATTACACACTCATTCCTCACATACTAACACAATTCTGTCATTCTGTTTTTTTAATGATTTCATTATGATGAACAAAACCACCAAGGATTGAAAGAGAAGCAAGTTAGGAGATGGAGGAGGGAAGATGAAGGACAGAATACTACTTCTAAGTGACAGAACGCTAATGCTAAGTGAGGAAGAAACTGCTGATGAAAGTAATGAATGGAGAGTAGAGATGATCAGCTGATTCAAAATAGTGAATGACTAAAAATCTGAATGGAGTGTGTTTAGTATTGACTTCAGATTTGAGTTCTTTTTTGGCAAGTCATGGCTACAAACAACTTTTGATAGCATTTGCGAACACTGCAAACTTTATCATTTCTCTACAACAGCAAACCCTAAGATGTTTTATTCCTCTTATGCAGCAGCAATTTGCCAACAATTACAACTCTAATTTATTAAATAATGACATCATGTCGTACTTTTGATTCGTTTATAAAATATTAGCATAATATAGCATAATTAAATGATTTTTTTTTCTATTTTTCAGTACAGACATTCCAGCTGTACTGTTACAGCTGTTTTTACTGTCACAAAAGTGCTGAAACATGAAAAATTATAAATATTCATTTAGATCTAACAATCGAGTTTGTCTGTACGTTGATTAATTTAAAGCTAATACTTGTGTATATACAGCAGAACTCATTTAAAGGTAAGAAGTTTTACTTTGTTTATTTCTGATGTTGTGTGCACCTATGTTGATTTGACGTCACTCCGTAAACAAGGAATGAACTCAGAGTTGAGAAGAATACCCCTAGTTGACTTCTCAGTTGCTTTGGCGTTTCATGTCACAGTAGACAGAATCCCCATTTATTTGTAGAGAAAGAAAATTGTCATTTTTCAATAGAGTTTTTAAAAAAGATTTTTAACAATTTTTTTACCCTAGTGTGAATGTGCATGTGCATGGTGCCCGCGTGATGGACTGGCGTCCCATCCAGGGTGTATTCCCAGGTAACACCCAGTGTTCCTTGGATGACTCATTCATTTATCTGCTTCCCACACAAGTACAAGTACATCTCAAAAAGTTCATTTTTTCCATAATTGAATTAAAAAAGTGGAACTTTCATATGTTCTAGATTCAGTACACATAAAGTGAAATATTTCAAGCCTTTTTTTTGTTTTAATCTTGATGATTATGGCTTACAGCTCATGGAAATCAAAAATCCAGTATCTCAAAATATTAGAATAAATTGATTTATATTTATAATATATATGATATATATAATAATATAATTTATAATACAGAAATGTCGACCTTCTGAAAAGTATGTTAATTCATGCCCTCAATACTCGGTCGGGGCTTTAAACCTTTTGCATGAATTACTGCATCAATGCGGCGTGGCATGGAGGCAAGAAGCCTGTGGCACTGCTGAGGTGTTATGGAAGCGCAGGTTGCTTTGATAGCGGCCTATAGCTCGTCTGTATTGTTGGGTCTGGTGTCTCTCATAGATTCTCTATGGGATTCAGGTCAGGCGATTTGGCTGGCCAAACAAGCACAGTAATACCATGGTCAGCAAACCAGTTACTAGTAGTTTTGGCACTGTGGGCAGGTGCCAAGTCCTGCTGGAAAAGGAAATCAGCATCTCCATAAAACTCGTCAGCAAATGGAAGCATGACGTGGTCTATCTCCTGGTAGACGCTGCATTGACTCTCGACTTGAGAAAACACAGTGGATCAACACCAGCAGATGACATGGCACCCCAAACCATCACTGACTGTGGAAACTTCACACTGGACTTCAAGCAACTTGGATTCTGCTTCTCTCCACTCTTCTTCCAGACTCTGGGACCTTGATTTCCTAATGAAAAGCAAAATTTACTTTCATCTGAAAAGAAGACTTTGGACCACTCAGCACCGGTGTTTGTAGTAAAAAGGTGTTTTGAGTTAATTATCTGATTAGAGCTCTTCTCAAGTCGATATTGCTGTATTATAAATTCTTTCTTCTAATAAAAGACACTGATTTTTCCAGTATCTCATTTCCATGAGCTGTAAGCCGTAATCATCAAGATTAAAAAAAAAGGCTTGAAATATTTCACTTCATGTGTAACCAATCTAGAATATATGAAAGTTTTTTAATTAAGTTACGGGAAAAAAATGAACGTTTCCATGATATTATCATTTTTTGAGATGCACCTGTATAATGATGACTGCCCAAGTATATTTTGTATAAATTTTACAAAAACAAAAAGAGACTGAAGAGACAGCATTGAAATCGATATCAATTCCTTACTGCCAATGACATGTGGTGACTCTTTGTGCTTTTTTGGGGGAAAAAAAAGCTACTGTTCCTCTGCAGCTCTGTTTCGGTTGCTCCAGTGGAAATATTTGCTTCTCAGTGTGCTAGATTAGCCTTACTAAATACAATCAGAATGAATGCCTATATTAATGCTCAACTGTAGTGAATAATGCAAAAGAAGAGGAAATAAAAAGAAACATTTGAAGTGGTTTTGTCACTACCAGGCATTGAAATTTGGTTTGTTAGAAGGAGCTGTGATTGTGAGGTTAAATGGTAAAAGACAGGTTGAGAGAAAAAGAGATGAGCGTGGTAGGCAAACAGACACCAGCACCAGCTAAGCTTATTTTAGTTATGTGCAGCACATAACTAAAATAGTTTTTGTTGTTTTAGTAGTCATACTTTATATATACCCAAAATCCGTACTCCATATCAACCACACCTGTCTCTAATATTACACTCAAAGAAGGAGAAAACATAAAGGAACTTAAACTTACACATTTTACCTTTACCACAGATGCAGTCCATCTACCAAGATGTATTTGCTATGCAAATTTTGCTCCTTAGTTTTACCCTGATGCTATGAGTCTAATGTAGCTAACAAATAAGGGAAGCTCATAGCCACCAGTTTAGAAAGCTACATACACACTCAACTCGAACCTCAGCAGGTTAGATAATGTAGAATTTCTGCTAGGTCTTTTAAAACACTAGAAGCTAACATCAGATTCAGGTATTTATTCAGATAATATACAGGCTTACAGTTTACTGATACAACTTAGCCATGTGTTATAACCTAGTTACGCAGTTTGCAAAATTTTGAACTGTTACTGCTGTTACTCTTGTTAGCAACATGAGCGTCACAGCACCAGTAAAAAGAACTAAAGAAGCAAACTGGACACCAAACATGCCTTAGGTAGTGGATTACATTCAAGATAAAGGAGAAGCTCCTGTCTGAACTGTTCCTTTAAGAAGACAAGTAGCTTTACAGCAGAACTACACACAGAGAACAGGCAGACAGAAATGAGCAGACAGACAGACAGAATGGTAGGCAGAAAAAGATAGACAGACTGACATCCAGTTGGAGATGATATTGTTTATCAAGACAGACAGACACACACACAGAATGGTAGGCAGAAATAGATAGAACGATGGATATATAGATAAATAAATAGATAGATAGACAGACTGACATCCAGTTGGAGATTATATTGTTGATCAAGACAGACACAAATACAGTTGGATTATCCTGTTTCTCCAGACATTCAGACAGACAGACTAACAGACAGAGAGAGACAGACAGATAGAAAGACAGAGACAGAGAGACATCCAGTTGGATGATCTTGTCTCCCCAGACATTGAGACAGACAGACTAACAGACTGAGACAGACAGACAGATAGAAAGACAGAGACAGACAGACATGCAGTTAGATTATCCTGTCTCTCCAGACATTAAGTCAGACAGGCGAGATGAAAAGACAGACAGTTGGATTATCATGTTTCTCCAGATATTCAGACAGATGGATGGATGGATGGATGGAGAGCTAGATAGAGACATCAGGATGGATGATCCTGATTCTCCACACATTCAGACAGACAGATGGATAGACAGAGATAGATAGAAAGACAGACCAAATGGTGAATGGTGCACTTATATAGCGCTTTTATCCAAAGCGCTTTACACTGGTTCTCATTCACCCATTCACACACACACCAATGGTAGAAGAGCTGCCATGCAAGGCACTAACTTGCCATCAGGAGCAACTTGGAGTTCAGAGTCTTGCCCAAGGACACTTCGGCATGTGGAGTCATGTGGGCCGGGAATCGAACCGCCAACCCTACGATTAGTGGACAACCCGCTCTACCACCTGAACCACAGCCGCCCTGACTAACATCAACAACAAACTGACTGACATCCAGCTGGAGATGATCTTGTTTATCAAGACAGACAGACTGTTTGTCTGTCTGTCTTGATAAACAAGATCATCAGGTTGATAAACAAGAGACATCAGGTTGGATAATCCTGTTTCACCACACAGACAGACAGACAGATAGACACAGAAACAGACAGACAGACAGACAGACCACTACATTTATTTCAGATAAAGTGTGAGCACTTACCTAACCCCTAACATGCCAACCCCACAAAAAAAACCGTACTCACTCTTACTCCTCTACTCTGCGCACTTTGCTTCTATAGAACTCAATTATAAATATTGTATAGTAGCATTACTTGTATTGTTCTCTGCTTGACATATCTCTTTGCTTGTATTTCCTCATTTGTAAGTCGCTTTGGATAAAACGTCTGCTAAATGAATAAATGTAAATGTAAATGTAAATGATCTCATTTGTCAATAATTCTGCTGAGGTACAGTGTAATACATCCCTCAGTAGGTGGAAAGATAAACTCATCAACAGACAGATTCATACATACTCACACATACAGTATGTACATTGCCTTTATCACTGCTGCATTCTATCAGGAGTTTATAAGTATTTTCCTGATAGAGGCCGACATACGCCTCCTCCCATCGGCTTCCTTCGCTGTCATAGCAGGAAGTCAATCGCAAGACACAACAATAAAGTTCATTCAATCAGAAACAGTCACTCTTGAGCCATAAACCACAGTGGAACAAGTGCTATCACACTGCTGAGGGACAGAAATGCTGAAGCTGAGCCAACTTCCACCTACCACAACTGAACTATGAAGACAGCATAATCTGTACAGAGTGTGTAAGCATTCCTCTGTGTTTTGATGGCGATTTGACGGAGCAGGAGCATCACAGGCGTTGATTTTAAAGTCAGTATCAGTCAGTATTGATCACAAACTAAACTGATTATGCTTATGGGCATCTCATTACGACACGGCACTATCCAAAAACTTGATCAAGTCATAAGAAAAGCACAAGGTATTAGACATCTTTAGGCAGAATACCTGCATTTACTTTTGTTTTTGTTAAAGCCTAAATAAAACATTTCTATGTTGTTTTAGTCAAATATATGTCTTTCCTTAATGTAAACATTAATGTAAAACAGAATGTTAGTCAAAACAAGGCAGTGGTGGCTTGGTGGTTAAAGGCTCTGGGTCACTGATCAGAAGGTCGGGGGTTCAAGCCCCAGGTGCCACTGTTGGGCCCTTGAGCAAGGCCCTTAACCCTCTCGGCTCCAGGGGCGCTGTATCATGGCTGACCCTGCGCTCTGACCCCAGCTTCCTGACATGCTGGGGTATGGGAAGAAAAGAATGTAACTGTGCATACGTATATGTGATCATTATCATTAGGTTTCCCTCAAGTGACCAGAAACCAGAGACCAGTTGGTAAAAATATGAATAAGACCCAAGCTGAATAGAGCAGGTTGTCATACTACAATGACATGAAGATACAACAGTCATCCTGTTTACTATTGCTACATAGACATAGGGGTAAAGTTTGAGTAATGCACAGCAAATGGAGAAGTATTGAATTAACACATACAATCCAGAACACAGGCAGTGGGTTAACTTTTATGGCTTGTGTGTTGTGTGTCCTTTTATGGAAAAGGAGGCAGAGCTCTATGGTTAATTTCAGGAAGGGGAAAAACATAAACAAAAGTCAATGAAATCCAATGCAAGGCAATACTGTGTGTCACATCGCCTTTAAAATTCCATGATAATTATCAGATATATATTATTAGAACCATTCAAATGTTTATATTGCATTAATATGGCTGTTTTTTTTTTTAATTCACTTATAATTATTCTGTAATGCAGCTGTAAATTTGTAACTAATGTCTGTGTGCAAAACAATAGAGTTCTTACTAATAACAGTTGTCAACAAACCTGGAACAGTGTGCATAGGGAACATCAGGAAAAAAGAGTCGCTTGAGGATATGAATGAGAGAATGTTATTACTTTGTGTAATTGTGGCCTATTCAGTAGCTAGACAATAGCCTTCTAGTTACACGGCTAATCAGTAACTGGTGCGTGAGATAAATAAACACACTCGGCTGAGGGGCGCTTGCTGATAATGTTGAAGCTTAAACTTTATTTCATTTCACAATCATTTTTAAAAGTTATGTCTGTAAACCAGGTCACTGCGTAGTCATTTATCAGTGTTAAAGCAGTGTACTATGGGTAATAAATAAAGTCTCTCATTCCTTAAGACTAAACAGTATGGGCATGCAATAATACTGTCTATCAAAAAATTTTAAAAAGTATACAGGGGTTTGATAGTTGGTGTTTTCATAGACGTAAGCAGACAAAACCCTTCAGAGGCCCCAGCAGTCCTATGGGTCTCAGACCCTTTCCCTTTCTTTTCGAAGATATTTTCAGCAATAGGCTATTGATTGACAAGGTGACTTTAAACTAACAAATGTAAACCAAATTATAGTCTGAAATTTAATTATTACTTTTAAAAATGTCATTAGCATGGATGCCAGTTAACTACATTTTAAAATTCATTACAAGAAAAAACACCCAACTCTGTCTCATTTAAAAACAAAATACATCCATTGCCAGCAAAGTCACTTTGGGAAAATGAGATATTAGAGCCGGAGATGGGTTTTCGGAAGGTAAATGCATGTTTTCAATTATTCAATTATTGAAAAAAATAATTACGTTTCATTTTTAAGAGTTACAAGGGATAAATGGTGCCCCAATCATGGAATCATCCCTAATACACTTAGGTTTGAAAAGACCGAAATATCTGTTTTGCTTTGTCTAAAACTATACTTGCCAAATTATGTAGTTCTGCCTTCTTTGGTTCATACGTCTGCTCAAGCTCTCTTTAATGCAAACCAAAGCAAGTGTAACTCACATCCAGTTTCTTCATATAGACTATGGGTTCCCAACCTTTTTTTTTTTGCCACGCCTTCAACCTGAATTATTTGCCTTAAGTGCCTTCAAGTAGGCTAGTAAAACTTTTGCAATAAATGCCAAAACGTGTTATTTACATCACTCTGTTATACCTGCACTTCTAATTCCAATGGTATTCCTGTGTACTCATTACTAATACACACCGACTTCATTCAATCAATCTGTACAATTTCAACATTCATGCAAACACATGCACATACACTTGGTTTAAACATGCACCATCTGAGACATTCATGAATATTTCCTGCATGTCTTGTTCAATCTTGTTCCTGCATTTATTATTTAGGTGACTGCACTGTGTTGATTGTTGGGGCGAACCTACAGTAATTACCACCATTTCTATCAGTCCTGCAATGTCACCATGGTTCAGTGGGATGAAAGATGGCATCTCCAGGAGCATGCAGCAGTATGATTCATGTTGCATGGTAAAGCTATAGAAAGCACTGTACAGAAGATGTATGCGCAAAGCTGAGCAGAGTTCATGAGGTACCTAGTAAAGCGCTCGTGCTTTGCTCCTCACGCTTAGGAGATTCAATTCAGTGCAGGATCACGACTCAACTGGGCTATATGAGCTGCGTGACTGCACGTCGACTGGAGGAAGAAAAAAAAAAAAGAAAGAAAGAAAACTCTTATCTGCGCACACCTGGACCTAAAGAAACACCGAAATCACCCCTGTAGTCATTCATTTGCTGTGTTACAGGATAATAAATGGGAATTCTCACACGCGCGTGCATCTGAAAACTTGCTTTTCGACATTATCCCAGAATTCCGCTCTGTATCGCGACGTATTTTTTGGGAGGGTGAAAAGAAAGACTGCAGCTTGCTGAAATCCATTCGCCTGATCAGTATAGTGACTACACTGTATCCCAGCACTTATTTCCGTGTAGCCTGTCGCTCGCGCGTTACTGCAGTAACCTTCTAATCTACAAATCCACAGCAATTCGCGAATAAACTCAGTCACAAATCATACCCAGAGTCTAAACACCGACCTGTAGAGCCTGACGGTGCTTCTGCGTTCCTCTCTGCGTTCCTCATGTAGACCCTCTCACTGGATTCGAGGCTTTAACTTGATCACTCTCTGCACCGGACCTGGCCAGCGAGCACGCGCGTTCTGACCGAGTGCGCGCGCTCGCGCACTTCAAGATAACTAACGTCCATTACAGGAGGAGCTTAAGTCCCTCTCTGGCTCGGTCCCAAAATAAATAAAAATCAGAAAATAATCATAACCCCCCCACTCCCAACCCCGTGTACAAACAATACACTTACGTATTTGGTACAATGTAGTATACTATATAATATAGTGGCATTTTTGTTTTTTTGTTTTTTGCTTGGGTTAGCTAGCATTCCTCATAAATAAAAAATAATAATAATAATCACCAGCCGTAAAACTTTACTACAGCTCCATGCTGTTGTCGTTTTGACTAGTTCAAATTCCAGTTATAGATATTTATCAGTACGTTTTGACTAGTAAAAATACAAACTTAAAATAAATGTGTAAGATGTCCTTAACTATAGATCTCTAAAATCTAGTTTTAGATGTGTAAAATTCTGTTTATGCTAATCAGAGCTATATAGAAGTACAGAAAGTATGGAGCATATTCAATAATAGGCATCTGACTAAATAGCTAATCAATGTTTTTTTGCCTAAGATAAATAAACACACTCTACACAGCTATATGTTGCTGATCATGTTAAAAACGCAGCTTGTGAACAGTACAAAAAGCGGTGTACTATGGGTAATGCACAAGTCTCGAAAGTTTCTCATTCTGCAAGACTTAACACTATGGTCACAAAGTATTTGGACATCTGAGCATCATACCCATACCCTTTGTGTAGTGAGGTTAAACCAGCCGCTCTTCCTGAAAGCACGGTTACTCTAACAGCACGTAAATGTTGGGGCGCGACGTTTAGACACTTAGTGGTAATAGCGGAAAATGAGCGTCCGCGAGCTCCAACACAACTAAAGCAATAAAAAAAAAAAACTTTTAGGCCTATACAAAATGATCATTTGAAACTAAATAAGTAACAAAACGAACACAGTAATTGATAGTATTTATGAATATATAGGATTTTAAAAATCATTTACATTAAAAAAGTGCAACATCGAACAAGTTAAAAGAGACGCTATAAAGCATTAAGACAAATAAAAAGAAATGTACTAAAAAGATCTTTTGAGAAAGTACACCCTATTATTATTATTATTATTATTATTATTATTATTATTATTATTATTATTATTATTATTATTATTATTATTATGCTGCTGATTATTATTATACTAATAATAATAATTGGTGTTGTTGTAAATCTAACCATAAATAAATTTTAAAAATGTAAAACGTGTAGATGGTTCATTTCACAGAGGAAGTCTGATACCAAAATATTGTAAAATTTTACTTCATTTTAATGCTTAAGGGGACATTTTAAGTCTAAAACCCCCTCATATCAGTTCACACTGATACCAATTTGAAATGTCCATTTTTTTTATAGCCTAATGAATAAAAAAGTGCCTCCTGGCACATTTATATTCACAGATCCTGTGACTTTGAATTGCAATTATTTTAAAATTCTACAATAAAAGTAATTGATCTTTATTGTGAGAATAGAGTATGTAACTGTGAACAAATGTGAGTAGGTTTGATTGTCTACCAATTTGAAATATCCATTTTACAATGAACCAAAGTAGTCAAATATATTGACAGATCTTGTGATTTTGAAAAGCAATTACTTTAAAATTCTACAGTAAAATTTATCGATCTTTATTGTGAGCATAGTGTGGATCACTCTGAACTGATATGAGTATGAACTATTTTACTTCAGTATTAAGCAAATGAAGTGAAATATTAATATTTTAGTGTGTAATGAACTATATATACATTTTAAACATTTATTTATGGTTAGATTTACAACAACAACAACAATAACAACAACAACAATCATCATCATCATCATCATAATCATAATCATAATAAAAATATAGTTTCTTAAAAATGGGCTTAGTCAGTTTACCCTATTTGGCTCAATGTTATATAACATCTATTTAATCTTGATCAATTTGCCTTTTTTTGTTTAAATGTAAAGGATTATTAAAACTGTTATCATGTATACTCACAAATGCTTTCAATTTAAAGTGTTTGTTTTGTTACTTCTTTATTTTAATTTGATCATTGTGTATAAAGGTTAATTTGCTTTGGTTGTGTGGGAGCTCGTTTTCAGTGCTATTATCGCTGTGTCTAAAAGCCACGCCCCAGTTGGAAGCACACAAATGTCTAGAATGTCTTTGTATACTATAGCTTTGCAATTTTCCTTCACTGGAACTAAGGGGTCAAACCCAAACCTGTTCCAGCATGACAGTGCCCCCGTGCACAAAGCAAGCTTCATAAAGACATGGTTTGCCACGGTTTTAGTGGAAGAACTCGAGTGTCCTCCACAGAGCCCTGACCTCAACCCCACTGAACACCTTTGAGATGAACTGGACCACCGACTGCACCCCAGGTCTTTTCACCCAACATCAGTTAACCTCACTAATGATCTTGTAGCTGAATGAACACAAATACCCACAGCCATGCTCCAAAACTGAGTGGAAAAACCTCCCAGAAGAGTCGAGGTTATTATACCAGCAAAGAGGGACCAAGTCCATATTAATGACAATGGTTTTGGGGTGTGAAGATCAGGTATCCACAAACATTTGGCCATATAATGTCTCTACAGTTATTACTAGTCGTAAATGCTTTAGAAATATTTTAAATGAAGTTATAGAAAGTGAATATATCGTTTGAAACATCTAAAATATTAATTGTTACTAGTCTGAGAAGATCTCAACTGTGCAAAATTGCAGGAAGAGTGCATACATTATTATAGATACTGTATCTCATGCATATTTATGAGGCTGGTCTAGAACAGGGTAGGAATTATCTTGGAAAAGGTTTATGGGTGGGTGGGAGGGTTGGGGGATGTTGGGGTATGTGAATATCACACTTTATACTCTTTCTTGTACAATGTTCTAAATTGTGTACTATATTGACTGCATATATTCAAATGGCTTTACAGTAAAAAGTTGCTGTAATCATAAAAACTTTCCTGTGCTTATCCATTATACAGCCCTTATAATCCCACTATCTGGCCTCACCCAGAAGAGGATGGGTTCCTTTTTTGAGTCTGGTTCCCATGGGCGTAACCACACATTCTTTGGGGGGGTCGTGTCCCCCCCAATGTTGAGGAAATACCAATCTGTCCCCCCCAGTATACAGTACAAACTATTTTCTATATGTCCCCCTTTAATGAACCCTGCCAACAGATCTGCCTTTTCTTCATCTGTTCTATTTATTTATGTCTATTCCTTTTTAATATATTTCCGTTTGTTAAGGAAAATAGGTGTGTGCCCCCCCTCCAATTGTACACTTGGTTGCGCCCATACGCAACACAAGTTCGTTGATATATTTTAGCAGCACAGTCTGTAAGAAATGGAGACAGCAGCCAAACGTAGAAAAATGCAGCAGAGCATAAAAGCTTTTTTTCAGACAGTAAGTAACTAGATACCTAAATAGTAGGTAACCTTAGCTTAGTATAGAAGGCATCATACCATGGCTTGGTTTGTTCTTAAGAACGTCAATTAACTTTTGATATTTGCACACGCACGAAGTAGGCTAGGCTAACGTCAGGGTCCAGTTTTTGACCATGAACGTTACATTCACTTGCATATCCTCCCGCTGAGTTCATTGTGAACCCTCACGTTGTGACAGACTGTTATAAATGCGAGTGAAAGTGAGGAAAGTTGCACAGCATTTCGTTCCTTTACACTACATTTGGGCTAAGGACAACTAAGTGATTTTACAAATATAAGGCTCAGCATAATGCTGAGATGTGCTAGCTTGGAAACGAGAGATATGGAACTAACGTCTGAGTTGTGGCCATATTGTAGTTATTCATTCAGAACTAGTTATGGCAGGTTGTCTTTAGAATTAAGAAAAGAAAACTCCAGCACCCTTTACATAGCTAACGTTTGAGGTTACCTATATATATATATATATATATATATATATATATATATATATATATATATATTGTTGTACACTTTGTACACTTATTACATTGCAAGCTAAACCGCATGATTACATTAACATAATAAATGTCACCAGTTACACAAACAGAATATTCAGTTTATCAAATTAAAATGATCATCTAAGTCAGTCATTGCTCTTCTGGGAAAATAATGGTATCTGGTCACAATGCAGGCAGCACAGCATTGCTTGGAAGCATCTGTGGGGAAATTGTATTTACAACATATATAGTGTTGAATTTAGTTTCATAGGTTTCTGAGTTTATTTTAAAGTTGTGATTGCGTGTTTAAATGTTAGCGTGTGTGGTTTGCCTGCACACACCTTAGCTTGCCTCTACTTGGTGTGGTAGGGTTCATGGTAGGTTATGGAGCAGAGAGTACATCTGCCCACAGGACATCCACAGCACCCTACAATTTCTCCATGCTGTGGGAGCTTCTATCACTCAGAAATCACGTGAATTCAAACGGTAACTGTGATGCTAAAACTATGTTTTAAATATGCAAATTTTCAGTATCAAACTTTGGATGTTGGGGTGGGGGGGTGGGGGACTTGGACCCCCCCAGTGTACATACCATGGTTACGCCCTTGCTGGTTCCCCTCAGTCTTCCTTCCTCATGTCTTCTCAGGGAGTTTTCCCTTGGTACTGTTGTGTCTAGCTTGCCCATTAGGGATCAAAATCTTCATCCAGCTGCTTTGTAACAACACCTACAGGTGCACCTAGAAAGAAATAGAACATTGTGGACATTTTTTCATGTAATTTAATTAAAAAAGTGGAACTTTCATATATTCTAGATTCATTACATATAAAGTGAAATATTTCAAGCCATTTTTTTGGTTTTAATCTTTATGATTACAGCTTACAGCTCATGGAAATCAAAAATCCAGTATCTCAAAATATTAGAATAAAGAATTTATAATAGAGAAATGTGGACCTTCTGAAAGTTATGTTAATTTATGCACTCAGTAATTGGCCGAGGCTCCTTTTGCATGAATTACTGCTTCAATGCGGCGTGGCATGGAGTCTATCAGTCTGTGGCACTGCTGAGGTGTTATGGAGGTGCAGGTTGCTTTGATAGCGGCCTTCAAGTCGTCTGTATTGTTGGGTCTGGTGTCTCTCACAGATTCTCTATGGGATTCAGGTCAGGCGAGTTGGCTGTCCAATCAAGCACAGTAATACCACGGTCAGTAAACAGGTTATTAGTAGTTTTGGCACTGTGGGCAGATGCCAAGTCCTGCTGGAAAAGGAAATCAGCATCTCCATAAAGCTTGTCAACAAATGGACACATGAAGTGGTCTAAAATCTCCTGGTAGACGCTGCATTGACTCTCGACTTGAGAAAACACAGTGGATCAACACCAGCAGATGACATGGCATCCAAATCATCACTGACTGTGGAAACTTCACACTGGACTTCAAGCAACTTGGATTCTGCTCCTCTCCACTCTTCCTCCAGACTCTGGGACCTTGATTTCCAAATGAAAATCAAAATTTACTTTCATCTGAAAAGAAGACTTTGGACCACTCAGCAATGGTGTTTTTAGTAAAAAGGTGTTTTGAGCTAATTATCTGATTAGAGCTTTTCTCAGGTCAACATTGCTGTATTATAAATTCTTTATTCTAATATTCTGAGATACTGGATTTTTTATTTCCATGAGCTGTAAGCCGTAATCATCAAAATTAAAATAAAAAAAGGCTTGAAATATTTCATTTATTTGTAATGAATCTAGAATATATGAAAGTTCCACTTTTTAAATTAAATTATGGGAAAAAATGAACTTTTCCATGATATTAAAATTTTTTGAGACGCACCTGTACATACAATATATACATGCACAAAGAAAATGTAATGTCAAATTGAATACAATAAAAAATATTATGAGTACATGGATAATTACATGGATATTAATTCAACTGAACACAACAATATTTCAACAGAAATAATTTAACCCAGGCACCAGTTTTGTCTCTCTCTGACAGTACATTGAGAGGCTGTAATGTAAGTGCTAGAATTTAGTATTAGCACAAACGAAAAAAATGAATAATACACTTGATTCCAGGTGAAAATCCCCATGAGACATCAATAAAGCATCAACTTCAATTGATAATATAATAATAATAAAAAAAGATAAGCGCTTTAATTGAGTGCATACCCATACTTAATACCGGAATATGAATAGTAATGTGAAACTGAATTGTGTGACGTATCTGTCAAATTATATATGTTTTACTTCACAAAATGCTGGTTTGAAAATTGCAATATTATTTTAATGTGTAATTTTTATTTATGTATGACATTTAATGTATAATTTAGGGGGAAATGGTCAATAATTGAAAAACAGTATACTATAAATTAAATGCATTTATTCAGTCCCATTTTCATACATCAAAAATTTTTATTTGATCAAATTAAAAGCTTAAGAAATAATTATTTAGAGATTTATTGTAGCAGACTGAATGTACAACTAACATGCCATCTCATATTCGCACATGGATATTTTGCTTTGGATAGCATTAGAACAGTAAAATTCATCCTGACTGTCCTGAGTGACTCTTATAAAGAACAGTAGGGTAGGAACAGCGAGAATAAAGGGTGTGTTGTCTTTTATTTATAAATTATCATCATGTGAATAAATATGATTGGCACACGGTGGCTTAGTGGCTAGCATGTTTGCCTGTTTGCCTCACACCGCCAGGGTTGGGGGTTCGATTCCCGCCGCTGCTCTGTGTGCGTGGATTTTGCATGTTCTCCCTGTGCTGCGGGGGTTTCCTCCCCTAATCTAAAGACATGCATGATAGGCTGATTGGCATGTCCAAAGTGTTCGTAGTGTGTGAATGTGTATGTGATTGTACCCTGCGATGGATTGGCACCCTGTCCAGTACTCCTGTACTAGACGAGGTACCCCCTGTACTCCACCTCGTGCCCCATGCCTCCTGGGATAGGCTCCAGGTTTCCCCTGACCCTGGCGGATAAGTGGTGTAGAAGATGGATGGATAAATATGATTTTTTTTTAAAGTTGAAGAGCAAGTGAGAAGTGCTTTTATGCCATCTAGTGGATAAACTGAGTCAGTAGAACTTATTATACTTTTCAAAAACTCTAAGATGTCTAGCCCTGCTATTTGGGATGCGTTTTGTTTTTGTTATAATTCATTCTGAAAAGAAGATAATTACAATAAAGCCTGAAGGAAGACACACTTTTAACAGCATACATAAATCCTGCACCCAGAGAGTCTCAAGTCTAGTAAATGTTCTTACATTAGCCGTTTAAGGAATATGCAAAATCCATAGCACAGAATCTAAACAATATGTCTTGATAGTCATTATTTTCCACTCTTCATTCTCTCGATGGACAAGGGGTTTACAGTGTTTAATTAATCAACAGGAAAAAGGTCAAAAAATTATTTTCATGTACAGTGTCGATATATTTCAATTATAGGTATTCAGTGTAATAAAAGTACTCACACTACCTGTGATACTGAAAGCCATGTTATGAGACTTTATCACAAAATCTATATCACACATTGCCTAATTCCCATAATTCACTGAGTGTAATTTTTTTTAAGACTGTGACTTAGTTTTGTGATTTTGTGAATACTTAAAAAAAGAAGATAAAGTATAAACTTACATTGGAACAATACTAGATGTAAAATGTTTTATTTTTCTCTATTGATCCCAGTGTTTGGTGACTAGATTCCTGTAGCAAGGTGAAAAATGACTTGAAAACTGAAAATTCTCACTAAAATGGGAGAAATATAGGAGAATATTCAGATCTTTGTTTTATTTTCAGTAGTTATCCAACCTGCTACATAAATCTAACCAGAAAAGGTCAGCTTGATCAACAGAGAACAAAATTGCAAAGAAACCCAAGACATCTGTGGGAAAATTAGAGAGTTGAAGAGTACAATTTTTAGGTCAAGTTAGACCAAGCAACGTTGGAGTGCAAATACACCATGTGATTCCACTGCATTTTCCAGTATATGATATGTGATTTTTTAATTTTTTTTTTACATCTTTGCACTAAATAGGGCATACCGCTTGCAACCCTGTACACACCTTAATAAAAATAAATACATTAAAAAAAATCAATGCCATGTATGCCGTGTTCAGACAAAGATCTTGAGAAACTCAAAGGTCGCAGCAACCTGCTTGGCCTAGACAAACGAGTGGCATTCCTTTTAGTGTTCAGGGGCAGAGCTTTCGTGTCCAAAGACAAAATCCTGCCACATATCCCCAGAGGAGAACTCACTCCCATGGAGGAGGCCAACAGAGAAGCTCATGGAGGGGTACAGGACGTGACGGTGGTCCTGCATAGGGGTCAGGGGCTGGCCGTCGAATGTTCCTCCCAACTTTCATGGGCCAGACCAGTAGGTTTTATCCACAATAGCTCACAGGTATCAGCTACAGTTTAGATGGCAACCCCCCCCCCCCTTTTTTTTTTTCAAGGGGCGAATGACTATTGTCAAAGACCCACTGTTGATGGAAGAGGTGCCATCTCTTTTACAAAAAGGGGCAATCATAAAGGTACCCTTCAATAAATTCTTCCATTCAAAATTATTCAATGCAATGCAGTCCATATGGGCAGGAGAATGGTTCACGTTCCTGGACTTTAAAGACGTGTATTTCCACATTCCAATTTATCCACAGCACAGGCCTTTCACCGCTTTACTTTTCAAGGCCATGCTTTTCAGTTCCAGGTCAGTAAGTGGCAAATGGGACACCCCTTTGTCATCAGAACACATAAATGTACTCGAACTGAGGGCTGATCATCTCGCTTTCAAGGGTCTGTTACCATTTTTACTCCACAAGCATGTGCTAGTGAGAATGGACAGTACCGCTGCAGTTTACCACATAAATCACCAGGGTGGGACGAAATCACTATGCTGTCTCCAGGTGGCAACGGATCTGCTGACATTTTGTCCAGAACAGGGCCTCTCCCAGGAGAGTGGTGGTTACACATGGGGGTAGTAGCCCAAATTTGAGCCTGATACAGGGCAGCTCAGGTAGATCTTTTTGCCTCCAGGGAGATGACCCATTGCCTGGGATGATACTCCCTCACGGTATAAGAAGGCAGCATAGGCCTGGATGCTCTGCCACAAGAGTGGCCAACAGGCTTATTATACACTTTCCCTCCTTCTCTGATTTCCTAGGTCCTCCAGAGGATCAGGGAGGGTCATTGAACATAGTTGCTACATGTTGGACGGGAAGACCATGGTTCCTGGACCTAGTTCAGCTGATTCCGGGTCCCCTGTGGCAACTACCATTATGGGCGGATCTTCTGTCCCAAATGGACAGGGAGATTTGGCATCCAAACCCAATGGCACTGCACTTGTGGGTATGGCCTCTGCAGAGTCCATCCCTCAACAGCTAGATGCAACTGATACTTGTGACATTGAATAACACCAGCGCCCCATCTACTCACGTTAATTACTCCATAAAGTGAATGGTGTTTAGGCATGAATGATGATCCAATAACCTGCTCTGTGCCACTTGTCCTTAGATTCCTGAAGTCTCAACTGGATCAGGGCAAAGCAGCCAGTACAATCAAGGTTTATGCCTCATCTATTTCAGCATCTCATGGGGGAGTTGATGACCAGCCAATAGGCTGACATCCCTTGGTATGTCAGTTTCTGAAGGGAGCTCATCTCTTGTGTCCAAATTGCACTTTGCAGGTAGCAAATTGAGATTTGCCTTTCGTACTAAACTCTCTCACTAAACCCCCATATGAGGCTATGGCTGA
This sequence comes from Ictalurus furcatus, assembly GCF_023375685.1. NCBI lineage: Eukaryota > Metazoa > Chordata > Actinopteri > Siluriformes > Ictaluridae > Ictalurus > Ictalurus furcatus. Next base: position 16,889,073 of record NC_071266.1, read on the forward strand.
TGCAGACTTAAAAGCTTTGTCTCTCAAGACAGCTTTTCTCTTGGCTATATGCTCTGCAAAAAGGGTAAGAGAATTGTGTGCCCTATCCATTAGTGATGATTGTTTACATTGGAGGCCAGATGGCACAGGGGGGCAAATACCTTTTTACAAAAAGTACTTAATCATCGGTTTAGAAATCAAGTTCTGGAGGTAGTTCAAATTCAACCCCCTTCTTCTTCACAGGCAGAACAGCCGAGTTTACTCACCCTTTGTCCAGTAAGGGCATTACACACCTATGTAAATTTTACTCAGACTTTGAGGAAGTCTCATTCTCAGATTTTTGTTTGCTATGGAAAGGCCAGACCAGGGTTGGTTCACATTGGTTGGTTGATGTTATTTCCCATGCTCATACATAAAGAGGGTTGCCAGTTCTTACGGCAATACGGACCCACTCAACCACAAGTAGCTACTTCATAGGCCACCCTAAAAGGAGTTCCTGTTTTTACAGAGTTGACATAACTAGTGCAACACTTGTCAGCACTGCAGTTTTGATGTCTCTTGCCCAGCGAGGTGGGAATAGTTTGGATTCCGTAGTTCCTCGCGACCCTGTTGATATGAGTCATCCTATTTAGACCATAGTGATGGTCAGAGGGAGGTCAAAACAGATCATAAGTTATGAATATAACTATGGATCTGTGAGACGGAAGGATGACCGTCACTATCCTTGTCGTTCGGAACACTGGGGCCAAGGTAAGAGAATGAGCCGGAAGTTTAACCCACTTTTATAAGTGGGCGACATTCTGCTTTATTTACACCATAGTGACAGTCATCCTTCAATCTCACAGCTCCATAGTTATATTCATAACTTACATTTTCCTCCAGAACGTCTCCCATCCAGGTGCTGGCCAAGCTCAATGCTGCTTAACTTCAGTGGGAAACCAGGAAACCAAGTTGTGAAAAACATGAATGACAATGAATATTTTTAGGTTTAGGTTTAGACCTTTGGTCTAAACTGTACATGATAAATGCTTTATTAAGAAGAATATCATGGATGCCCTGGATCAGAAGTTCTATTCTATGAAGCTGAAGAAAATGTATTTTTCCCCCTTCTCTTCTCTTGATCTCATTGTTCTCTGCCTTCGCTCTCTTTCTCTTCCTGTGTGGTTTTTAAAGGACGCAAACTGCCATTCTCTCTCTTTCTCTCTGTCTCTCAGTTTCTCTGAGTTTCTCTATCTCTCAGAAACACATTCCTGGTTCTATGCCGGCATCAATAGTTCATAAATGGCTGTACTGGCTAATAATTTGGCTATGTTACTAAAAATTTATGGTGTACAGTTTCACTTAACTTTAACTGATAAATAGCTCAGAGACTTTAGGGTTCCACAAAATGAATTTTCAACAATAATACAACTGATTTCTTCAACAGTAATACAACAATTCTATGTTGAAAAACTTTTAACAAATTGAGAGATTCAAAGTAGGGCACAAGCTCTTTCCTTCTCTTCCCCCATCTCTCTCTCTCTCTCTCTCTCTCTCTCTCACACACACACACATACACCCACACTCATACACACACAGTCTCAGTGACGCAAAAACACTTATGAACAGTTGACGAGTTGACAATACACCCAGCATCCTGTCTCTAAAGATGGACTTTGACTATCAAAAAATTAAAGGTCAGTCACTTTTAATTTATTTAAATAGACAAACATCTATCCACAGTACTTACAGTGTAGTAACGTTCCTCAAGCATTATGGAACTTCTAAACAGGGTTCTCTGGTGTGTGTTTTACCACCATTCTCTTAGGTGTTTAATTTTCTCAACAGTGATAGTGTTATTGTACTGTAGGTCACGTTATACCATTGAGTACTGCAGTCATCACTTTGTGTTCTGTTCCATATCAACATTATGTTATTAGCGTTAGCATTAAAGTCTGTTACTTTAATGGTTAAGTGCTGAATTGTAATGTATTTATTTACATATCCAGTACATCATGCATTCAGAATCATTTTGTTAATAACAGGAAATAGTATAATAGCATGCAGTGTGTGCACTATAATTTATTATAATCTCTATTAAATCTAGATGTTATACTCTATATATAACATCACTGTGGTTACAGAGAGATTTGGCATTTCCGCTCTGCAGGCCATTTTGCGATTCAGGTCATGTGTGAATATGTGTCACTTTAAAAGTAAAGATAAAGCTATCACTCTAAAGAGAAGTGTTAATGCCCTTTCAAACTGAAGAGATGGAAGAGTTTACAAACTTGTGCAAGAGATTATTATTGAATATGTGTTCTTGGATATAAGTTTATTATTATTATTATTATTATTATTATTATTGACAAAACTCTTACAATAATTCCTTAGCTCAACACAATTATTTCAGAAAGCTACAAGTATGTGGAACACATTATTAAGTAAATGTACTGTAGACATGTTACAAACTGTCTATAGAGTGTCATGAAGCGGAAAAATCAATTGATTTTTCAGCAGAATCATACAATCAACATGGTCGGCATGAACTGAACTTGAAATTTCATCCAAATTATGTGAAACAAACAAAAATAAACAGACAATTTATAGTACATAAAGCGTGTATGGAATTTCTACTAAACATCAGCAACCATAAACCGTTATCATATCATTTACAATCAGTTATAGACTGGCTTAAAGCAGTCACGAGACAGGGTTTTGGTCGTTTTGAATTGGTTTGTTGACTCTTTCTAGAATATCTACATAGAGTGTCATCAAACTTTTTAACCTCCATTTCAGGAACTATATATTTTTATTTACTCAGCACTGATAGCTCAGTACTTCAAAAAGAGATGTGCCAGTAAAGTTCATGTCAGTAAGAAATACAGAACCATGAATACTACGAAAAATCATGTGTCAATAAATTCCGTGTCACAATACTTGTCTTATATCACGGTCATGAAAAAATTAGTATATGTTTCTGTGGTTAGATTTTTAACCAAAGGCGCCATTGCAGGATTTCATCAGGGCGGTGAAGGATACTTTCTATGTTGCTTTTAAATTAGTCCTAAATGAGGAAATTTTCAAGATGGCTGCACTGATGTTGCCCTTTATTTTGGAAATGCAAACTTCCTGCCCAATTGTTCAGCATACAGAAGGAATATGTTCTACTCAGTGGAACATAGGGTAGTGACAATATTTTGAAATGGCTTTGATTTAAAAAAACAAAACAAAAAAAAAAACACTGTGTGGATTTAAATTAAATTATATAACTGATTATTGGCACATGCCTCATTTCAAATATTTACAAATACTTTAGCTATTTGAATTTAGAATGACTTTTTATTATTTTTTATCTTTACTGAATATAAATTCTGAAAGAAATTTATAAATGTTCTGTAGCACGCAATACTTTTTTAGACTGTATACTGCATATAGTATGTAGTTTATTACCAAAATGCTTTGAAAAGACTTTTTCAAAAATATAGAAACAATTATGACAAATGTAGAAACTATTACAGCAATTAAATATCACCCTACTGTACATATTGTTCAATATTATTGTAATTTAAAAAAACAACAACAATGCAATTGAATTATAATTGAATTGAGACAATTTGTTTTGTGTATAGATGAGGAATCTCGTCAGAGGGAGGAGCGAATCAGCTCTCTCCCAGCCCTACAGCCAAGACCCATGCCTCGACCATCTATTGCTACAGAAACTGCATCTGCTATCCATAAGCCTCCAATCAAACCTAGACGCAGCATCAAATGCCGTCCCGTCACACAGCCAGGATCAGGAGAATCGCACAGTCAGACCAATCAGATGGAGAATGAGGTAACTACTACCCAATCAGTGATCAGAGCCCTCATGAATATTAACAACCTTAATTTAGAGCAATTTTAATGAGAACTAGAGTGATGGTTATATTTGTTTCTAGTTACTTCATATCTATCATTAGCTTGGCAATGAAACTATTTCAGGTTGCACTTTTTCAGTCACTGCTGGTGTTATGGGTGTGTCTGTGTTAATATACAGAAGTGGGATGAAATATATCAACTTCAAATGCAGATTAAATGTATGGGGTGTTTTACTCTGTGCAATCACCTGATATGAGCATCACTTATAAGCTACACGGATTTACCCTTTGGGCTTGAAAGAAATCTTGCTGCATTTGATGTACCTCGGAAGTGTGAAGAGCTCGGAATTACACCACTCTTGACCTCTGAGCTACAAAGTGGGGAAAAAACACCTCAACAAGCTAGTCAGCTAACTGTGGAGTGATGTATATTTACCTTCTCAGAACGGTGAACTATATAGGCAGTATTATAGATTTAACAATATGTCTGTATGTTGATTGAGAAAAAGCTAATATTATTATAGCCAGGATAACTCATTTAAAGGTAAGTAAGTAGTACTTTTTTTTTTTTTTTTTACTGTTCATGCTGTGAGCAGCTATGTTGAGTTGATGTCAGGGTTCTGGGTTTCATAGTAGGAATTCCTATTAGGTTGAGGGGGCATTTTCTTTGTTTTTTCCCTAGATAGAGGTCAGAAAATTACAAGTTACAGCCTTTACTTGAATGCAGCATTACCCCTAGTATTAATTCTTGACCATTGGTGGTGGTGTGCTTGGTTCAACAAAAGTTCAAAATGATCTGTAATAAGACATTCCCATCCATCCATATTCCATGAAGCTTATCCTACACAGGGTGGCCGGGGAGCCTGGCGCCTATCCCAGGGAGCACAGGTTGGGTTGGAATAGGGTGCCAATCCATCACAGGGTACAATCACATATACTTTCACACACTATGGACAATTTGGAAATGCCCATCAGCCTATAATATGTCTTCGGACTTTGTGGGAGTAAACCTAAGTATCTGGAGTTAACCCGTGAAGCATGGGCAGAAAATACAAGCTCTGTTCATCCAGGGTGGAGGGGGGATTCAAACCCCCAGCTTGCCCCCTAACGGTGGTTGGTAAGCGTGTTCCGTAACGGTGGTTGGTAAGTGTGCTAACCACTAAGCCACTGTGCCCTCCACAATAAGACATTTGTTAACAGCAAATAATCTGAAGTGGATGCCAAAAAATGAAATCATTTAAATCATTGAGAGACAGATTTGAAAGACAAAGCAATGCCAGTCCATTTACACCAGCCGCCCCTAGTTAACATTAATATTTACCGTAATTACGATTTCTCAGGTAGAGAAGATCTGGCTAAGGCCAAGGATTTCACACATGATTTTCCAAGCATGCATTTCAAGTTAAGGTAAATTTTTAATAAAATCAGTTTGTAACTTAAGATATAGTAGTTACATTCCTTTTATACAGTGCTTTGCATAAGTATTGACCCCCTTGGTCCTTTCCATTTCCCCTAGCACTGAAATGGATTTAATTGGTATGTTATATCACAGTTGTGTGCAAAATAGTCCATAATGTCTAAGCAAATAAAAAAAGTACAAACAAACATCTGAAATTATTAATATTCACACCCATTCCCCCAACCAAGTGAATACTTTGTTTGGCTGTGATTATAAATGTGAACCTGTTGGTGTACGTTTTGGTCTAGACTCTGGGTTATGCTTATGCAAGGCTGTTTACTGCTGTATGGAAATCAAACAGATGAACCAGGCTTCTCCGAATTCTAGATTGATCACACAGACTTTGAGTGCCATTGTATTGCCAACAACACAAACGATATGGCAGAAGCACAATGGGTGAGTGGGGGAGCAAGTGTACAAAACCACTTGTTGGTTTATAGTTGGTTTATAGATACCTGGCATTCTATGTTAGCCTGAGACCTTGGAAGCCACTGCTGCTCTATGCCTATTTTTATCCAGATTACCTCATCTACTCATCGTTTAAAATGCTTTACAGGAATAAACTGGGGAGATTATATTAAACTGAATGTAAAGTATATTAAAGAATAAGTGGTGTGTGTGTGTGTGTGTGTGTTTGTGCACGCTCAGGAACGGAAGCGAATTGCTCCATCTCAGGTGCTGAAACCTGCAGGGCCCCTGGATGCTCAGACTCCATCTCTGCAAGCTCATAATCTGCTGTGGTTTCAGAGAACGCAGCTGCCTCCCTGGCAGCCAAAACCCGTGTCTCTGTGGCGCCATGGCTTTGCCACGCGCAGGTTCTCTCTCCCGTCACTCTCTCAAACACACACGCTCTTTCAAAGCATGAATGTCACAGCTACTACAGGTGCAGGCATCCAACCACATTTAGCACCTTGTATATAAGATGTCCTATTTTAAACTACTGCATAGATGCTGTTTTTTGTTGTTTGTCTTTCTCAGGGAAGCAGAGCAAGTACTGCAGGATAAGCAGCAGGGCTGTTACCTGTTGAGGCTCAGTGAGTCGAAGGTGGGCTTTGTACTCTCTTATAGGTATGTACCCATGTGGAAGCATGCCCTTTGCAGCTATACACATACACACAATTACGCACACTCAAATGTTATTCAATTCCAGAGGTGAAGACAAGTGCCGTCACTTCCTCATAGAGCAAGAATGTGATGAGCCTGGGACGGAAGGTTACTACATCATAGCTGGCGAGAACAGCAGGCATAACAGTCTTGAGGGTCTGATAAACTACTATACCCACAATCCAGTGGGGCCTTTTAATGAAACACTCACTGTGCCTTACGTGCAGGTATGATTCTGTTCACACATGCTAATATACAGACATCCCCTCTACCCTCCTTTTCTTTAATACATGTATATTATATAATATGTACATATATATATATAATATCTTTATGTGCTTGATGTGGCTTAATGTCCCTAATGAATATGAAAAATCAAACTTTTTTTGGAATGATTAAAAAAATAATAATCCCAGTGATCTGAGAATAATTAGATATAATATAGCCGCAATCAGCGGGGTCCAAGCACCTTTCACAAATAGTGCCCCAGTTGCTAGTTCTTGCCAAGTAACATAGAAAAAAGAAACCAATCCTTTCCAGAAAGGGTCAATGTTGGTGAAGGTTTTCATTCCAATCAAGCAGAAGCTACACCTGAAAGCCAAGAGCAACTACTTCAACAGGTGGAATCTGGTGTGGATCCTACTTGATTGGAATGAAAACCTGAAAACCATATTGGCCATTTGCGGATAAGATATTGCCATAACACTGCCATAAATGAACATACTTTACAAGTATTACACCAAGTTAGCACAATGTTTGGCATGGGTTAATAGTGGGAATTCATTCTTTAAAAAACATTATTTAAAAATATAAAATATCTGAAAATAACTAGATTAATAAAACCATAAAAATAAACAAACAAACAAAACAGTGCTCTCAACTGACCTTCATCTCATGTTTACATTCTCACATAAATTCTACACTCTTAAAAAATTGTTCCTCAGAGGTTGCTAAGCTTCCTACGGGTGTTCTGTCGCTGAATGGAAAACACTATTGTAGGGTTCAACAAAAGAATTTGTGCGTGTATGGTGTGCAACGATGGACTGGTGTCCCATCCAGGATGTAATGCCACATCACACCCAGTGTTCCTGACATAGGCTTTGCTTCCACCGAAACCCTGACTAGTGTCCACAGATTTACATGGGGGTTTTTGTGGTAAAATTGTGTATTTTGTTTCACTGCCTGCCACAATTTCTTCTACAATGCCACTTCTACAAATGTCACTTGAACTGATGAAGCTGAATACTGAACAAGATGCTACTGAAATTCTGCCCAGCTGGTAATCTATTGCAATAGAGTGAGGCATGCATACTGTATACTGCCCTGTCTATTTATAGTATTTTTACAATTTAGCATTTGTCCTTTACATACAACTTCCTTTACTACCTCATCTAGACTAACGACATCTGTGAGGATAAGCCAAAGCTGGAAGAGAGAAACGAAGCAGAGATAGGTGAAGAAAAAGAAGCCAGTCCACCAACTAGCAGAGAACATACTCCGACAGCCTACACAGGAAATGATGTACACGCTGCCCCACAGTACGCTGTGGTGAGGAAAGTTCTGAGGAAGACTCACTCTCTATCCGAGTGCATAACTGTATCTGACATGCTGCCGCTTGTCCAAGAAAATACAGATAGAGGAACAAAAACTGAGGTATCACTTTACAACACACAAAGATACAACACAAAAGATCACTGACATTACAAATTCCTTCTACTTGCTGGGTTGGACAGTCAGAATGCAAAACCTGTTTCCTCCTTCCAGAACGACACACCAGAGCATGTGTTTGGCAACATAGACACATGTGTAGGAGAAAACGTGGACCACCCTGTGGATGCACCCTATGCACGTGTCAACAAACCCCAGCGGCCAGCAGGACCTTCCTCTGCTACCATCGAAGTCACTGATGCCAATGTATGGGGTGCATCAGCAGCGTCCGATTCTCAGGCTTTCCTTAATGCTCCAGCTGCCGCAGAACAGAAATACTGGGAACTGGAGCCTATGCATACTTATGAGGAGGCTCTGCACACACGCCCTCGTGATGATCAGATTGATTTCTGCGCAGTTGGGAGGCACCGAGAAAACGCAAGGGATACAGGTGAGGAGGAGGAATATGAAGGAGAACTACAAATTTTAAAAATAAATGGAATAGCTGATAATAGTGGCTTTTATGATAGGCTGGCCTGTCCATTGGAACATTTATAGGATTAAACCAAAGAATTTCTAAATTCTGCTTAACTTCAAATAATTTGGCAGTTCAATCATGAGTGTGTGGCCCAAAATAACACACCTCAGCCCTTCTGAGTGAGGATTACAAACTAGCTAAGCATGTTAAAGAAAGTTAAGTACCATTAACTAGTGCAGCAATTGTTGCACAAGGGTGACTACATGAAAGTGCAAATATTCTATATGTAGTTATAGTGTCATAAAGCTACAGTCACAATGGGGCTTGATGTGTAAAAAAGATGGCGAGTGCCTCTTTAGGAAAATAATCAACCACAGGGATGAGCACAAAGTTGATCATTTTCCTGAAATAGAACGTCCCAATGCTTTTTATTCCTCAACAACAAACTTCCCAGCGGTTGGATTTTTAAAAATGTATTAATTGATGAGAAATCACATTTTATTCGTTTACAGTTACATTTTATGTTGTGGAACATCCGGAAGACATGTTAGTTCCTTATGATCACCTACTTCTTAGCCATTATAGTCACTCTCTCGGTCCTCCATCCTGAAAAATTTCCTATGATATAAATTATAAGCTAGACATTGAAGAATCAAAAGCTTCACAATGGAAATGATTACACACAAACTTTTTTTTTGTGTTTATTATTAGCTTTAGGTTGTGTGGATCATCCACTATACAAGGCCCTGTGAATAAGTGAATGAGCTGTTGTTATAGAAATAACAGAACGAGTGCATTAATACGATTTGTGATTTGAATTGCAGCCAGCATTATTCTCAGAAACGTGCTGTAATAGAAAATAAACCAACACCTTCTGGCCAATCAGATTCGAAACTGAAGAGTGCTGTAGTATAATTTAGAGTTAAAACATAAGTTCTTGTTATAAAGGGTTCTTTAACTACCATTTATTATTAATGTTTTAATAATATATGTAATTAAACCTGAAGTTGTGATTGCTTTCTTTGTCAAAGTTTTCAAGCCAGTCAAAAAATATTATGCCCGGGTGGACTGGTTATCATCCTTAACTAAAATTCAAGATTGTGTCACAACTGTAGACATATTAGTACTAGATGACTTCATTGCTGAGAGCTCATCTGTTTGTGATGTGTCCAGCAGATTCCCTTGCCAATCATGTCTACTCAGAGGTCAATATTAAAGGGACCAGAGATGACCCCATACCGGCTTCTCCGCCACTTCGGACCGGCACAGCATTTATTTCTACCCCGTCCTCCACAGGACCTGGTCCTAGACTGCCCCTAAGACCTGCCCGTAGACCTGTTATACCTAGCAGCACTCAGGTATGATTTTATCACATCATACCAACAATAATAAAATTTTAAAAAAAAACAGATTACACTCACTGGTTTCCAGAAAACTCACCAACAATGCTAATGAATTCTCACGAACACTATTTTTCCACAGAATTTTGGTGTTTCAGCAATGAGGAATACACCCCCTTACCAACCCGAGCAGGCGCTGGCAGGAAACTCTGAGTCATCCATATACGAGCAGATTCCAGAAAGACCGAACAGATCCAGACCTCCATTGCCACCTCTGAACGGCAAACGCTAACTCCAGATCATCTCCCACGGACATCTAACCCTTCCTACTAGCAAATACATCTGTTTTACACTGAATAAGATCGCTACTCATAGCATAGAAACATAGAAAAAGATAAATACTGGCACGAAAAGCACACAGGAATCATTTCATTTGATTCATATGGTGCTGTACATTGTAATGCTTAACCTTATCCTGAACTGGTCACTTTAGTGTTCATTTTCTTTGTTTCGACACAGGTGTCTTTAACATTGGATCTTATGTTTGGTTGCATAAATATTCAGCATGAACTTTAATCTTATAGATCGACAGCATCTTCAGTCTTATTCACCACAGTCCTTGAAAGCGAAGTGTATATAAAGAGGATTTAGATCTACTATGCAGTGGAATAAATGTCAGTTAGAATATAAAATTTATATAGATTCATTAATAAAGCATTTTATATAAACTTCGACTTGTTTTGGGGGTATGAAATTAACAGCTACAAGTACTTTGGCACATTTACAACAGAACCAACTCATGATCCGATCAGACATTCCTATGTTTGGTCCTTTTGACCACACTACTCAATAAATAAGGAATCACGGGGTGATTGTAAGACCGTGGAACTCAACTTCAGACATGTGACACACTGATTACACCAATTAATAGCAATTTACATTAAAGTGAAGCTGTTATTTATCTTCTTTAACTCATTTGCACATCTGAGCAGTTGAGGGTTAAGGGCCTTGCTCAAGGGCCCAGCAGTGGCAGCTTGGCAGTTCTGGGGTTTGAACTCATGACCGTCCGATCAGAAGTCCAACAGCTTAACCTCTGAGCTACCACTGCCCCTTTATGCAATTACTGTCATTAAAATTATAAACAACAAATCTCAGTTGTATTTTTTTTGTAAAAACCCACTTTTATTTATTTTCATTGTAGATCTCTGAGCAGCCATAAAGACAATAATGACCCAATTTGCCCTTAAACACTTAATAAAAAAAAAATAAAAAAAACAAACAAAAAAAATGTTGCTCACAGCCTGGAATGGCCATTATGATAAATTATGAAGAAGGAAAGATGACTTCAGTGATGCTTCCGCATGGGTGGAAAAAGAAATACAACCATCCCATTAGACCTGTCCAAACTTGCATCCTTGGTCATGTTACCCCCAATATGGGTAATAAAATGAGTGAAAACCTCTCAAAAACCCATTCCTACACCACCCTTAACCCCGTTTTAATGCCTTAACCCTACACTTCTCCATTAGTTCTTCTTGGTCTTGGGAGAGTCGTATTTCCTCTTGCTGGAGTACCAGAGGAGCAGCGGGATGCCGATGGAAGGCAGAGTCATCACACCAAAAGCAGCCCAGTCCAGCTATGGAAACACACACACATTGCACATGTCTCTTATTGTCATTCTGGAATCTGATCTCTTGCAGTGAACTACTAGAATGGTAAGGCGAAGATGATATCACTTGAGGCATCAACACTGGGACCAAGTCCAGTTTAAGCTGCAGAACTTTTCAATGGATTTACTCAATTAAGTCATGATATCTCCGTTACATGCAAATGAATTATGTTACTCACTCCTGTATTTGCTTGTATCCAAATTCGCTGCTTAAACTGACTAATTTAATGGCTTGAAGGAGAAATATGGGGACTGAATATTTGTCAGAATTGCTCTCAAGTGTGAGGACCGTCTGAGACACCAAGGGAAACTCTTCTGAGGATTGAGATACAATTAAACACTTACATAATGTGGAGAAAAGCGTCTGTCAAACTCCCTCTGGGCCAGAATGCCTCCCTGACCAGGAGCGCTGGTGTAACCAACCTAACAAGAGAGCAAATCTCGATTACTGTATAAATATCACGTTTACATAATGCTCCCTTGGACACAGCTTATAAGCAAAGTCCATTTAAAGTCACCTCCAAAAGTATTGGAACAGCAAGGCTAATTCTAATGTTTTCGCTATACATTGAAGACATTTGGGTTTGAGATCAAAAGATAAATGAGACAACAGATCATACCAAGAGCAGACATTTAGAGCTATTAATTCTTTCAACAATCAATTTAACAGGGCACACCTGGGCAGCAAGAAATGCCCATCAGTCATACGTTCCAATATTTTTGATCACTTAGATTAGTTCAAACAAAAGGTGCATGTTCTATGTTTCTGTAAGTTTCTAAGTAATCTGAAATTCTGAACTGTCCTGTGTTAATCTTTCAATCTCAAACCCAAATGTCTTCAATGTATAGCAAAAACAACAGAATTGGACTTTCTGTTCCAATACTTTTTATGTATATGCTGTTATGAACTACTCATAATGAAAGCACTCATAGGGTTTGTCCAAAATCTTAATCAGTAGCTGAAAGTAGTTTTACACACTCTACACACTGTTGTTCTGCTAAAAATATTCTATGGTAAACCCCAACCGGTTACAGCATATCCTGTTTTCAAGAGTTGTGATCACATTTTCCATCTAAAATGCATAGCAATATAAAAAAAAAGCCACACAAATAGTTGCAACAAGGAAACTCACCACGACCTGCCCGCCTTCTTGTGCCAAGTAGCTGACGGTGGCTGAGGTGAAGTTGAAGTAGCCGGCCTTCAGTGGACGCAGAACTACTGTATGAGACACATTACTGGCACTGAGAGACGGAACGAGTCAGGGAACATGCCCAATCATTGGTGGACTAAGTACAGATTATAGTGTTAGAAAATTAGGTGAATTCCTCAAGTGCTTTGTATTAAAATGCTAAAATAAAAAAATTAAATAAATAAATAAATAAATAAATAAAAACAGCCAACACAACTAATTACTTGTTTAGTGAGCTCTAACATGACAACACGTTAGGCATGAGACTATCGTTATCTTTATTACCGCAATACAAAATACAAAGTATCATGTATCGCAACATGTCTGTTTAATACACTTACACATGTGCGTAAAGAGCATGAAGCTTGCGAGGGAGAACCTCAATGCCTTAAAGCATTGTTTACTTAAACAATCCCTCCAGGATTACGTGATTTTGCGATCGCAGGAATGAACTCAAAATCACGCAAACTCACGCAAACTCTGCAATGTTCAGAGGAGCTTGAAATTTCTCAAAATCACCGCAAATTTCCCACAGGGTTGGGCCAAGATAATGAGACATCACAACGTGCATTCAGCCAAAGCCCTCCTTGGTACAAATGTATCGACCATGAGTACAGCTAAAAGGTCTCATTTACCAACAAACATCACTGCGAAAGAGCGTGCAAAACTATTTCGTGCAATTGCAATTTTGCCAAGTCAAGTAGTTTTCAAAAAAAAATAAAAAAATTTTAAAAAGCACACTAAAAGCTCCATAAGTTGCATCGGAAATTTTGAACAAAGCCACAGCAAAATCAAGCATTTTTGGCCGCAACAATCACAAAAAAAAAGCTGTATGGGCTGATTAATAGCCCAAAAAGTCAAGGTAAACCACAGGAAGCATTATGACATGTCCAACACAAGGTCTGAAGCCTTGTTTCATTTGGCCCCCACCTTATATTATTAATCCTGATCTACTTGCCTTACAGTCCAATGTATTTATATCGCAGTGGTTTGATTTATCATCATTACAAAATAAATGCATGTAATAATTTGTGTCAGTATAGTATTGTGAAGCGTATATCAGGATGCGTCCCTTATCGTGGCTTTAGTGTATCTGCTCATGCCTACAACAACAAAGCATCTAGAGCTGATAATCCTTTAAATTTGTGGTGAAAAGGATACGGGGCGATGCGATCCCACTTCACATTAAGCATCCCAGAGACGATGCCGAAATCCTCGGGAGGGAACGAGTCATCGGAGAGCTCCACTTCCAGTGCAGCACTAGAAACACGAAGAATATGGAACATAATATACGTCTTAGAAATGAGAAACGTGTTCGTAATATGAATAAAGAAACCTAAGGTTACTTTTTTTGCTTAGAAAATGACACACTGTTCACACTTACACACTCTACAATCGGCTGACCTTAGTATGACCACATTAACAGTAATAAAAAAGTAAGCCTGGCACAAAATAAGTTTGGTGATATGTGTCGACAACCTAATGTACACTCAGTGCCCACTTTATTAGGAACACCTGTACAGTTATCTGATCAGGCAATCATGTAGCAGTAGCGTAATGCAAAAAAATCATGCAGATACAGGTAAAAAGCTTCAGTTAATGTTCACATCAAACACCTGGATGGGGAGAAAGTGTGATTTCTATGACTTTAACTAGGGCATGGCTTTTGGTGCCAGATGGGCTGAATGGTTCTAATGTTTGAATTGAACATTAACTGACACGCTCAACCTGTATCTGCATGATGCTTTGCATAGTGCTGCTGCCACGTTTGGTTGATTAGATAACTGCATTAATGTGCAACGATGAGTATTTATTTAAAAAACAAAAAAACAAAGGATATCTTTTACATGATGTTTCAACACAATCACTTGACACATGCCTAAAGTGTAACGAATGAATAAAACAGCTTAGAGTGTGTTACAGTCAGTGTAAAGGTCAAGGTTTAAAGGATAATGACAGCACTGCTACCTAATGTACACTCCCGAGGAAAGTTATAAAAACAAAAATAATAAAAAATATATATATATATATATATATATATATATAAAAAAAAGGAAAAGGGGGCAGGGGTGTTCATATATTTTGAAACCAATCTTTCATAATATATAAAATGTCAGCCTACAATATCATTGTCAATGTATAAAAGTTATGGATAGCAGTGAACTGCCTTGAGTCGTACCTGGTGCCCACGTTGTAGATGTTGTACTGCAGTGTGAGGTCTCGGCCCTCCACCGCGTACCGGTTCAGCAGGGACTTGGAGGCGAGCAGGCGAGCTCCATCCTCTCCCATTGCTGCCAGAGCCAGCGAGGCAAGCACAGCAAGCACACACAGCATCCTCATCTGTGGGGTAAGAGAGACACACACATTTTAAACATCGTTCTAAAGTTTGACAATTTATAATGAAAGATCTATAATCTAAGATCTCAAAATGGGGTCCAAAAAGTAGGGTACATGTCCTGTAGCAAAATGCGGTGAAAACTCCCACACAACGTTAATATTGTGATTAAAGTGATTACATGTCTATAATGCACTTCGATAATGCGACTAAAACAGGAATACTCCACGTCTTAATTAAATTTGTGTTTATTTCGAGTATGACTTTAATCGGATTAAGGTCATCAATAGTCGCTGTTTACATGGTAGTTTCTTAATCTGAGTATCGTCTTAAATCGGATTATTGCTGTCCATGTAAACGTACTGAGTAAGTTTCCCAGCACCAAGTCTTCAGGACAGGGGACTTTGTGCTCTCTTAGGTTTCTCTGTAAAATGATGAGATTATTTGTCTTACAAGCTTCAAAATAGGAAAAAAAAGGACAGAACGACTGGTTATAGGTGCAATACATAAGTGATAACATGAACTAACTTGTTTCGCAGACATTAAACATAACTATAAATGCTTACTTTTCCATAACACTATGCCACGTTGTGTTTTATTCCTGGTTAGAATGGATACTTGTCAGTTTTTGTTTTTTTAGACGAGCAAGTCAGAACATTATAGAGTTGAAATGTATTTCAAATACAAGTGATTTTTTTTTTAAATATCCTTTCAGCATGTTATCTTTACACATACAGAACTTGCACAATAAAAAGCCTGGAATAAGAAACAATGGAACAATAATACACATATAAAGACAAGAAAACGCAACTATATATTTAATACATTTAATAATATTCTACCTCGACATAAAAAAGATAAGCGTTGAGAAGATATGAAAGCTAAACAGCTCATTGCTAGTGCTATGTGCGCTTACGTGTACTTGAGCTCTTGGCTAATCTCTGCATGGCACCATTCAGGAATATTTTCCCTTATATTACTATAACAAAACTTAAAACATTACAGAAAACCGTGCTCACAAACATAGAGTAGTTAAAACGTTGCATTAGATTTAGCATCGATGTAAATCTGTGCACATTAAAATAGTAAGTTACTATACCTTCTTCTTTCAGATCCCTTGTCGGTGGTTTGTGAAGGCTGGGCGGCGCATGCGCAGTGGTATTCATCTGCTCACAGGCATGACGTGTCTTTCGTCTTTTATTAAAACGCAGTAAAAGGGCGCATCGCCATCTAGTGTTTCGGGGTGTAAACATGAGGCAGCACCACCAACACAACAATAACAACAACAATAAATAGCAAAGAGTACCACTTGTCAGATGAAGCAACCACCAAAAACAATAACAGGAGCAGCAGATAGTGTTGTCTCCTCACAGATCCAGGGTTTCTCAATCCTGAGTTCAGGTTACTGACTGTGTTGAGTTTCCTCACACGTTCCCCACTCATCTCTGTGGCTTTCCTCTGGGTTCCCCGGTTTCCTACCTCCCAAATATTTGGCTGTAGGTCGACTGGCTAAATAAATTGCGAATTTGTATTCCTGCCTGGGACTTTTTTGTCCCACCATAAATTTTCAAAGAATACATGCACAGAATGTTAAATAAATAAATAAATAAATAAATAAATAAAGTAGTATAAATAGCAGTTGTCCTATAACAAACTTCAAATAAAATTACAAAAAGGTGGTTTAAATTAAAATAATAATAATAATAATCTTACTGTGTCCCTCAAACAGACTGTTTTCTCTTATTGTATGTTGTTCACAATCATTTTGCATGCCAAATATAATAATATAAATAAAGCATTAAGTTGAATTTGATTTGTATGGTGAAATTGGGTCATTTGAGAGTGAAAACATTCATTTGCATTACTAACTTATATTAAGTTATAATAGTGATATATTTAAGCCACGTCCCACAATGTATGTGACCCTGTGCTGAAACCCATTAAAGGAAGTAAGAGTGAAAACACATGGTCACATGACAAACAGGAAGTTTCATCAGCAA
The DNA here is from genome assembly GCF_023375685.1 of Ictalurus furcatus. Lineage (NCBI taxonomy): Eukaryota > Metazoa > Chordata > Actinopteri > Siluriformes > Ictaluridae > Ictalurus > Ictalurus furcatus. The sequence continues at coordinate 16,906,113 of NC_071266.1, forward strand.
GACCCTTTCTAACACCTTGGCCAAGAGAAATGTGTGTCTTCTCAACTATTTGCCACATTTTTCAAATATTGTCAACACTGCTCGACTTTGTCCAGCTCAACAACTTTTTCTTGCATTTGTTCTGTTTGTGGTCTTCATATTTATCAATGTTATTAAATGTAATGTTATTAAAGTCTTCATATGGTTTACATGAGTGTGTGTAATGCCAAAGATCATGTTCTGACTTGTTTTGTCATTGTTATTAGATTGGTTGGAGCTAAAATGGCTGTATGATCACTGATTTTGCAGTACACACAGGAGTATTTGTTTAGAACTTTATCTTATCTTCATCTTATTTCCTTTATTGCACAAAGTGCTCCTATGTCACATTGGGAGATTAAAATGACATACAAACACTACTTGTATTTGAAAAAATATATATTATGCATCTCTAGGCTGTGTTTCTGTTTCTTTAAAGTGGCATGTAGAATGTTTAAAATAAGTGATATTCAGTAGTACACAGGCAAGTGCATTTGAAAGCATGTTTTCATACGCAAGGATAAATGGGCTTGTGAAATGATGCAATGAGCTACAAGAGGGTGTGTGTTACAGTGCTTTTTACATGAGTAAGGGCATTCCTAGGCACAACTCAAAGTGGAGTGCCTAAAAACTTTTATTTTGATGCATGTGGAAGGGCTTTCCTTAAAGGTATAAAAAGCCATTCAGGCTACAATTTGTGTGAACTGTACACAGACAGGAGTATAACAATGACAGGAAATGGAGGCCGGGCTTTAAACAGATTCCTAATTTGAAGAAATGATTGTTAAAGAACACAACATTGATATTTCTAGTCTGAAAGGGTTAGATATTGGATTAATGACAAGTGTTTTGCTAGACTACATGCACCTAGTATGTTTTGGAGTTGGAGGAAGGCTTATGTTTCTTAAGATTAAGGGTAAAGTATCAATGGGTAGTTCTTTCACTAATTACCAGCAGCTATTTGTGACCATAGACTTTGGTGGGGTAGGATGAAATAAATAATGATATAGAAACAATTAAAACAATTAAACTGAGACAAGTACAGACATTATCCACTCCATAACACCCCTTTCTCTCTCCAAATCTTTGCAATATATCTTACAAAAGAAATTGACTTTGTTTGCAGAATTTTATTAGATTTATTTCAGATTATCTGAAATAAAGCAAGATCTTGGTGGCTGTCGTGTATTTCATAAAAATGTTCATAGACCTAGCATGGGGCAGTGTGATTTCTACCCCAATGGACCTTCAGCTCAGTTGTATTGTGCATCAAGTATAAGTTGCTTTTTTTTTTTTTTTTTTTAAAGCATCAGCCAAAAATGAGCAAATGTACTGGATTATGTGTTGTTTTAATACTATGTGAGATATTATAGTACTTTATTGTAAATGTCTACTGGACATTTTTTTTACAGTGTGGTCTATAATACATCTTAGAATGGTCATTTACAGTGCAGTTTTTGTTATTAACCAGTTTTTGTTATTGACCTGCCAGTAACAAGCAATCTTGCACTAAATGTTATTAGGAATAATTGTATTCCTGTATTAGATACTTGATATTGTTATTACTCATCCATCCATTTTCTGTACCGCTTATCCTACACAGGGTTGTGGGGAGCCTGGAGCCTATCACAGGGAACTCTGGGCACAAGGCGGGGGACACCCTGGACTGGATGCCAACCCATCTCAGGTCACAATCGCACACACATTCAAACACTATGGACAATTTGGAAATGATAATCATCCTACAATGCATGTCTTTGGAGTGGAGGAAGAAACCCCCACAGGGAGCACAGGAAGAATATGCAAACTCTGTGCATTATTATTATTATTATTATTATTATTATTATTAACGATATAATTATTTAGTTATGCCTTCTGAACTGCATCCAGCTGACATTCTGCCTCCACTATGATATAAATAACAACTAAGTCTACCAAATTTCTGCTTAAGGCACAATAATTGGATATTAGGATGATAATTGTGTTGTCTGTTGTGTTGTATGAGATGTGTGTGATGTAAATTGTGTTGAATGTATCGTTGTTGTGACAAAACACCAAGAAAAAAAATCCTAATACGTGTAAATATACAGAACATAGCAAGTAAAATTATTCTTATGAAAACACAAGATGGCGCAATGTTGATAAAAATGCTTTCAGGATAGCACTAATACCCTGAAGATATATGGAAAATATGTATAAATAAATGGATATGTATAAATATTTTTAATATCCCGTGCTAGTATAGCCTAAATTGAACGCAAAATATCTTTTAACTCGACCAAGGAGTCCTTTTGGTATTTGATTGTAAAGGATTCAGAGCTGGTTGGGTTCAGCAGGGTGTGGTTTGTTTGTGCTAAACGACGCCACAAAGGTGAGTCACACCGGTGGACATTTTATTTCCGCACAGCAGCAAGAACAAGAAAGGGGACTATCATCGTAAGTCTAAGCTTCTTATCTTCTTATCTTTCTTTTTTTGCTCAGTTACAGTTAAATGTTGTTTCTTTGTGTGCCCCCCCAAATTTGATTAAGTTTGTGGTGGGGTTTTAGTGTTTTAACAGTAAATTATTTCCGTGAACATGAAATAAGCTTTTGGCTCTGTGACAATCTGCTCTTGTGAAAACTTCATTTGAATATATATGTATGTATATATAATGTGTGTGTGTGTGTGTGTGTGTGTGTGTGTGTGTGTGTATATATATATATATATATATATATATATATATATATATATATATATGTATATGTGTGTATATATATATATATGTATATGTGTATGTATGTATGTATGTATGTATGTCACTTTGGCACATTTCCCCCCCAAATTATGGAATGTTGTAGTCTTAAAGTTTCATTAAAAATTAACGAATGTAATTAAGTACAGTGTTTCTTATATTTATGCCAAATGAACTAAAAAATGTTCTAGAGGACAGCAGTATTTATGCTAACATTTTGTACAAGTTTTACTTTCATTATTAACACTCCAATTAAGTCACTTTGTATTAGTTGTTGTCATGTAGCATGTTACTGGGATGTTTTTCATTGGAAAGCACATTTATGTTTCCTTTGGTTCCTTCTTATTAAAGCACTGTAGTTTACATGTAGTTTAAACAGTCACTTTTCTCTCTCTTTTGCTCTTTTTCTTCAGCCGAGTTCATCTGTTGTGCATACATCAAAGTAAGTGTGTGAGGGGAAAAAAAAAGTGGGCACACAAAATTTCTCACACTGTTACTTTGTTGACTGCACAGCTAGACGAACTAGTCAGGATGAAGTTCCCACATATTCCATCAAACATAAAAAACGAGTAAGTACAGTCGTAATGTAATTTGCTTACGCAAAAGTTACATAATACTGATTCTGATGCATGTTTTTAAATTACATTTAATATAATCTATAAACACAGTAGTATTTAAATTTTATTTATTTGTGTAGCACTTTTAACAACAGATATTCCCTGCTGAAAAAACCCCAAAACAATACAAACCCTGATAGAATTTGTATTGGTTTTAATGGAAGCTGTAATGGTCCCTGTGGGTCTCTACTGGTAATTTGTTGCCTTCTATCGGTGGCACGTTATGTCTAGTGGAGACCAGTAATGATAATGGTTTTAATGGGTAGCTGATGGTTTGTAATGGTATTTGTAGTGGAAGTCATTCAAATTTCCGTGATGGTTTCTGTTGTGTTTTTTTTTTTTGGGGGGGGGGTTGTTCAGAAGGATGGGCGCACGGTGGCTTAGTACGTTAGCACGTTCGCCTCACACCGCCAGGGTCGGGGTTCGATTCCCGTGGCTCTGTGTGTGCGGAGTTTGCATGTTCTCCCCGTGCTGCGGGGGGTTCTCCGGTTTTCCTCCCCCAGTCCAAAGACATGCATGATAGGCTGATTGGGCGTGTCTAAAGTGTCCGTAGTGTGTGAATGAGTGTGTGATTGTGTGCCCTGCGATGGACTGGCACCCTGTCCAGGGTGTACCCTGCCTTGTGCCCGATGCTCCCTGGGATAGGCTCCAGGTTCCCCGTGACCCTGAAAAGGAGTAAGCGGTTGAAGATGGATGGATGGATGGTTTGTTCAGAAGGGTTGTCAAAGCTAGGGTATATAAATGTCTTCTTAAACGCTTATTAATTGGTTGACAATGTTTGTATTATTATTATTATATATATTTTGTTTTGTAGATGTCACCAAGTTAAAGGTGAATTAGCTGGGTCCTACACAGAAGGTATATAAAAGCTCTATATATAAATGTGTGTGTGTGTGTATATATAATTAATGTGTGTGTGTGTGTGTGTGTATATATATATATATATATATATATATATATATATAATATAAAATATTTTTATATATATGAGTAAGTACAGACGTAATGTAATATGTGTGTATATTTCAGAGTTGAAAACTCACTCGAGTCGCACTTAAATTGCAAAAAAAAAAAAGACTTGTGACTTGACTTGGACTCAAGAATAACTGACTTGAGACTTGACTTGGACTTGAAGACAGAGACTCGTGAAAAACACAAGTCATCTTGGTTTGGCGTTCCCAATTACGTTCTCTCTTTACTACCCCACATGATAGCATCATACACCGCATTTTTCTATTCATTCTACATTCATTCATTCCCTATCAGTATGTGCTGCAGCAGCAAATATCACAACAATTCATCTCTAAACCCACCAAGCCAACATTTTTATATACACCCATGACGCATATGAAGGCGCATGTTCATCACCCATTGGAGAAGTGCTGTTATATAAATGAACAACAAACAATAACAGTATAGCCAGGCCTTACCTTGTGATAATCTTCATGTTATTTAATTTGAAAAGCAATCAGTTAATCCAATGGATAGCTGTGGTGTTACACAGCTGCCAGGGGCTTGCTTGTCCATTTCAAGAAGTATGAACGTTTCCACGTCCTTTTCATATAAATATCCAAGTTGACCAAGTTAAATTGCATCTATACACAAGGATTTTGTTACTGTCGGTAAATACTTCTTAACATAGATATATATACTTCTACAGAATGTCTTGTTCATTTGTTCAAAATTGTCTAATAAAGCATACATGGTTTTACTTAAATCATTAATTGAATTTTTATACACAAACAACTATTAATACATACATATGTATGTGTATGTATGTCAAATTAATCCTTTTTTTTTTTTTTTACAATTACTATGAACCTCAATATTCATATATTCTTGTATTAATAGACTTTCAAAGTAACTTTTTTGTTTTGTATTTCATCATAATAAATATATTTCACTAACTGCCATGTGGTAATTTGTGGGTTATTTTCTATATGCTAATTTGATGTAAGTTGTTGCATCAGTCAGACTTTCACACATTTTTCATTTATCTTACAGTTGCCAGCGTTGTAAAAAGGTACTCGGGTACACAGATTCCCCTCATAAAACCAAAGGGTTACAGTGTGAGAGTGTGTGGGCAGGATGGCACAGTCTACGCTGGGAATGAAGACCAGCTAGAAGCCTGGAAAGATTTCTACCTGCCAGAGAGAATGGAGATGGTGGTGATTGGTGTGATTGATGACTTCCCATGTGATGCATTTGGCCTACAGTTGGTTCTCTTGCTGTGTGAAGACAGGAACATCTATGCATATGAAGATGAAGTTCTGCACCTTGTAGCCAGGAGTGTAAAGGAGCTGTTTGAAACTGGCTTGGCTTTTCCCGGATTAGAATGCTACAAGCTAGGGGAATGTTTCGAGGACTATGTAAGTATTTACAGTTTTCCATTTAAAAATTAGTGACCTGTATTGATGATGAACTTTTTCCATGTAGACACTAACTGTGGCTTGTTATGTTTTTCAGACAGAGGAAGAATACAATGAAATCATGGAATCTGATGACGTCAAGGAAATGAAAGAGGCACACGAAAAGTTCTGTGAGTCACTGGAGCTTGAACTTCTGGAATCTCTAAAGGAATTCAAAAGCAGTCAATTTAAGGTGAGTTTCAATGCGAGTGAGAATGGGGGGGGGGTCCAGTTTCTTTCATCAGTGTAGTCCATTGCAGTGTCCATTGCAATTTCTGAGTAAGATTCAGAATTTCAAATGCACCTTGTTTTGATTTTTATTTTTTTCAGGGTGTGGAGGAAGGCATGGTCCAGCCCAAGAAGAATTCAGACACAGTAATAGAGTGTCGGGAGATTGTTGTTCGTAACCACATTGTTCCTTCATGCACAAAATTATTGATTGTTAAATAAAGAACGTACATATATGTACAGTACTATGCAAATGTCAGAGACCACTATTTTGTTTTGAATCAAATGATGATGAGAAAGTGTACATTATTTTCAATCAAACAGCCATGCAGTACTTATTTATGCAGGTCAGTATTAAAGTTCAATATTACAAATAAAATATTTAAACACTTCATACTGACATTTATGACCTTATTTTGGGATGATGGGAAAAATGTATTTAACAGAAAACCACCTCATTATTCTCTGACACCAAATAATTATTCTAACGATAATTACTAAATGGCCATTTGATTCAAACAAAAGGGTGGTCTCTGACTTTTGCACTGTATGTATATGCCCAGTGCATTGCATAAGTATTCACCCCTACCCTTGAATTTTTTTCCCCATTTTAACCTCTGGTTTTGTAAAACCCCTAAATTAGTTGAATGGAGTTCATGCTATTAAAGTGTCATGTGATTAAGTATACCTTTTCTGGAAGGCCCCAGAGTTTGCTAGAGAACATACCTAAACAAACAGCATCATGAAAACCAAGGAGCTATCAAAACAAGTCTGGGAAATAGTTCTACAAATGTATCAATCAGGGTTTGGTGAGTTAACAAATATCCCAACTTGAGCACAATTAAATCCATTATTAAGAAATAGACTTATTTAAGTATGTTCTCAAACAAAGTCTGGTCAAGTCTGGTGCCTTCCAGGAACGGGTGTATTTATACTGAGACATTTTACTTGCACACAAGTGTACTCCATTCAACTAATTATGCGACTTCTAATGACACCTCGTTTATGGATTTCATAGCAATGAGGTTGAATTCTTATTCAACTATTATATTGAGTATTGTAAGTATTAATTATTACAAACAATCAGAAACGTTTAAGGGGGGTGCATACTTATGTCACTGTCTGTGTGTGTGTAATCTTTTACCTCTCTTTTTCTTTTGTCCAAAATGTATATATGATGTTTTATATACAGTTGATTGTTTATAGATCCCTGTGCAATCCATGTCCAGTTCACCCACAGGCCCATGTTTGGGAGGTGGGAGGAAACTGTAGAACCCAGAGAAAACCCATGCAGACAAAGGGAAATGATTTCTGCTTATTTTCAAAAAATTTTAATTTCTCTTTCTGGGCATGTAATCCACACTTTCTTTTACTTTTTAATGTATAGAGACATTTAATCTACAAGTATCCACACACAGGGGAAATTTTTGCTTAGTTATTTTTATTTTATTTTTATTTTTTGCTTATTTTTATATAATATTACACACAACCCCAATTTCAAAAAAGTTGGGAAGGTGTGTAAAATGCAATGATTTGCAAATCTCATAAACCCATATGTTATTCACAATAGAACACAAAAAACATATCAAATGTTTAAACTGAGTAAATGTACCATTTTAAGAAAAAAATAAGGTAATTTTGAATTTGATGGCTGCAACACATCTAAAAAAAAATTGGGATGGGGCAGCAAAAGGCTGGAAAAGTGAGTGTTCCTAAAAAGAAACAGCTGGAGGTTAATTGACAACAGGTCAGTAACATGACTGGGTATAAAAAGAGTATCTTGGAGAGGCAGAGTCTTTCAGAAGTAAAGCTGGGCAGAGGTTCCTCAATCTGTGAAAAACCCATTCATGTTGCCATTTGGTACTGCAGTATGGGTATTGAAATCATACACACTGTATAATTTGTATATCTTTGGTAAATGACTTTACATGATCTACCATATAGTGACTGACCCTGTATACACAAGATCCCTGAAACTGGGCAGTTAAAGACGGAGGGAGGAAATCAGGTAATGCAGAGTTTTGTGATTCTGTGCCTAATGTAGCATCATACTCTTGTTGCTGGCTGCAAGGAATGGAACCTGATGCCATATGCCGTTGTAGCCCATCTATCTCAGGGTTTGACATGTTGTACATTCTGAGATGCTTTTCTGCTCTGTAGAGACTGTTGTGATGTTTAATGTGAGCATTACCTGAAGCTGGTGAAGTGTGCAATCTGCATGATTGTACTGTATGTGTTGCGTTGCTGCTATATAATTGGCTGACTGGGATAATTGAGTGTGAATGAGTGTTTGTAATAAAGTGGTCAGTGAGTGGATGCAAAATCAGCATTAACAATATATTTGTTTATGCCATTTTATATACTTTCTGCATTATGTTACCTATCAATGACTGCATAACTAAATGAAATACCAATGAAATACACTACAGATTTTACTAACAGATTTTACAAACACTATTTTTAATTAATTGTAGGTATTCTGAAAGCACAATCTTTTGTGAGTCAGTTACAGTGATGGTTTAATAAAGATTTTTATTAGACTCTTATTAGAGGAGCCTGTTAAGTATCTGTCTAACAAGCATTTACTAATGGCAAAATATTTACTTTGAAATGATTTAACAGATTTCCTTCAATATCAACTAATAAAATGATCAAAAAGCTTATATGTATGTGAAACAAGGACATTTATTTCCATTTTCCTGCCAATCCAGCACTTTCTGTGGTCAGTTGGAGGAATCTTTGTATCAAATAAATAAAATAAACAGTATGTCGATGTACTACACTATTATTTCCAAATCTACACTGAGTTTCCTGTTTATTTGTTTGTTTGTTTTTTACTCACTGACTCACCTACTAATTTATTTAGCTCCCGCAAATAACCTACTTTGGAGAACCATAAAGGTTTAATGTTAGTCTTCTAATATTCCTAAGATTGCATGAAGAGGGAGGATACACTAATACAAATGTCGAAACCAACACTAGAAAAATAAATGAGTAAGAGCTACAGGTATAGTAACAACAATGGCAAAGTATTAGTAATGGTTACAACAATAAGCAGTTCTTTAGCAGTTGTACAAGGAAATGAAACACTTCCTGGAAAATGAAACATAAAGGTGAGTGTCATGGGTGTGGTGCACATACTGAACTATCTGTCCGACTGCTCAAACACGGTGATCGTCGCTCTAGAAGGTTTTCTCGAATTTGTTTGTTGAACCATGGAAACCGGAACGATCAGTGTATCGGTAAATGTCTTTTATTTTTCCTTTTTTTCTTTAAAAAAATGTACATCGAATGAGTTAAAGCAAATGAAATTACTGCTCTTATATATGTAAAACCTACTAATTTGGAATTTCATGGGTTTTTTTTTTTAAATATAAGAACACACAAAAGAAAGCTTTCAAAAAGAGGTAAGTAAATGAGTTTTGTAGAAATATGATCCTGCTAACCAAATGTAAAATGAATCACTCTGCTCAGCCATGTTGCCTCTAACTTTAACTACACTCCTAATACAGACTTTAAAAGAACTGAGTTATTGGACTATTCAGTGTGTGATTTGCAGTACATTTTGGATTTGCCAAATTACTGACATCTGTTATCTCTGAAAACATTTTAGGATTGTTTAGTATAGCATGTTATCACTGTAAATAAAAAATTAACTAACTTTAGGTTTTTAACTACATATTTGACTTATTCTTCTTTCAGGAAATGTAGTAAAGATTTCATTCAACAAGAAATCAAAAAGATTGAACACTTAAGATCAGCCGGTTTATTATTAATCAGTTGCTTACTGGTCAAGTTAATAAAAAACAAAAAACTGGACAATCTCTTTGTTCACATTGATGAGGTAGGTGGGTGTGTGTATATATGTACTATATATATATATATATAAATTCTAAAATATATGTAAAATTCTATTTGATCTCTTCAGTCTAATATTAATATATTTGCAATATATTTGTTTGTCTTAGATGCTTCATAGCATTTTCTTCCTCGGGTACATTTATAACCCCAAGTTGACTCCCAGTGAGTTCTTCAGAAAATCTACAATAGATAAATTGAAGGAATTGTTTCCTGAGTCATCACAAAATCTTACACTTGAATTGAAGGATGAATTGATGGAATTGTTTCCTGAGCCATTTGAGAAGTACAAAAGTCATCTGCCAACTCGCACTCCCTTTTCCATTCTGCTACACATGGTGAGTCAAAAGTGCGATGATCTTCCAAACAAGTATCATGTGTCAAAAGAAAAATAAAAGGTCAGCACTATCTTTGAGGCTGGCATGTGTTAAATAGAATTTAAACTGAAGATTTCCATTCCTTTTATTTGTATGTAAATTGACCCCTTTGTATGAATTAAAATAGAAAAATTACAATCATGGTGAATGCTGTAAAACATTCATTGTTTCGTTTCAATTTACATTCTGAAATCAACATGAAGTATTGCACAAACATTATAGATATCTATAAAACTACATTTAAAATGGGAAAACTGCATTTTTGATGAGAATAAAAAATTGCTAGAAAACAACGTTCATTTGCTACCTCAAGTCCCCCAGAAAAGCTTGCAATAGTATTTTATCGGAATTATCAGGCACAGGAGCAGATGCAGTTGTAAAATTGTTCTTTTATTGAAAAAGTAGATTAAGTTCAGAAAAACAGAATGGGGCAGACAACGCTAGACTCACAAAGACAGGATCAAAGAGCTGGAGTGTGACAACTGGGAGCTGTAGTCTGAAGCGGCTATGTTTGTAGGCTGCACTGCAGATTGGGAAGTGGAAGTCTACACACCCCTTTGGCCAAGTCAGTACGCAGACCTAAATTCTATCAAAAACCTGTGGAATGACTTGAAGAGAGTCGTGCACAGGAGATCCCCTCACAGTTGGATAGATCTGGGTGTCTTTCAAGGAGGAGTGGAATAAAATTGAAAAATCATAATGTGCTAAGTTTGGTAGACTCTTACCCAAAAAGACTGAGTGCTGTAGTACAAGCAAAAGGTGCTTTAACAAAGAATTAGTTAAAGGGTGTACATATTTGTGGAACCAAACCCCCCCACACAAGGTAGCAATGTAAATTTTAAATTGTATCACACCCTAAATATTCACTTTTAATCATATTATTCAATGCTGCTGTTGTTCTATGTTTTAACATTTTCATTTGATTACTTTGTTGTTGTTTCCATTTATATTTAGATGGAGATACTTTATGGCACTGAAGACAAAATAAAAGAAAATCTTCAGCTTCTCCTTAAAGAACTCAAATTCCCATACCCCCTTCACAAGTCAGGCGATGAACATCAGTATTATTACACACTGGAGGCGACAGTAATCTGTGTGTGTTATTCAGAAACTGATTCACAAAAGAAGTACTACGGGGCATCTCTTTCCTGTAGAATAGGAAAGGCAAAGAGAATTTTGATCGATCTGTCTTGTCTTAAAACATGGCATGAGTTTGTATCTCATGCAGTCATGTCATTTACTTCAGGAGGTCGGTGCAATGGCATTACATTCCCTGAGTCAGTGAAATGTCAGGCGTACATTAGAGACTGGAATGAAAATGTTTATAGAAAAAGACGTCCATGTTTAAACTGTGCACAACTGTTTAATCTACAAGATGCAGACTTGGGTAGCGTGAATCATCCCTATGGGAACTGTGCTGAGACAGAGTGCTTGAGCAAACTACTTTGCGATAATAAAGACATACGAGAGAACACACTGATGGAAAATCATACAGAGGAAAACTTGGAGACTCTCAGACGTTCAACAAAAGCACGCGTGCTAAATGATCTTGCTGAGGTTGGCATTCAAATGAATAATGAGAATTTTCTCTTCTACAGCCCAATGCCAATGCCACCTTTCTAAGTATACTATACTGTTGTGTGAAAAATCAGCAGTTTCTAAAAATAATAATAGTAATAATAGCCCATGGTCAAAGTCACTTGAATCATAATTTTACTCCAGTCTGATGTATGACGTGGACATTAACTGAAGCTCTTAACCTGTATTTGCATGATTGTATGTATTTCTCTGCTGCCAGATGATTGGCTGACTGGATAATTGCATGACTGAGCTTGTATACAGGTGTTTCTATTAAAGTGACCAGTGAGTGTATATAATAATTATGCATATTTGTCCAATTGTCTTTCTAATTGTTAATGTAAATGTCTTGTCTTAATTAAACACATGCTTTCTTTCTGTGCCATAGCAATGTCCATCCATCCATCTATCCATCTTCAACTGCTTACTCCTTTTCAGGGTCGCGGGGGAACCTGGAGCCTATCCCAGGGAGCACAGCAATGTATTTTTGAATGTACTTCAAACACCCTATTCATTTGTGACATACAGTGGTATGCAAAAGTATTCAACACCCCTGGAATTGATCAGATTTCTCTGAAAAACAAATGATAAATACACATAGTTTTCATTTTAGTATGTTTATTGCAAGTCCATGTTCTCTTGCAGTGAATTTTCAAAGTTAAAATGAATTATTGATCAGCAAATATTTCAAAGAAGTTCAAAAATTGACAAATGCTTCTTACAGAAGTATTCAACCACTCAGGTTCTGGAAGCACCAGATGAAAGATATTGTCTTAACAAGGACACAATTGACTTTGTGTCTTTACCTAGAATTTGTCTTCACCTGTTAAATATTGAAACAGTTCTAATTTTCTGAACTTCAGTTGAACCATCATTGAAGAGAGTCTGTCTGCCAGAAAGGAGTGAAAATGAATTTAGAATTTAGCTTTTAAGAATTTAGGAATAGGGTATGAAATTATATCTAAGAGGAATCTTTTAGGATTCTCAAAATTTGTCTCGGACAGGCTTTAAGCACATTTGGCTCGGTTGTGAGGAAGTTGAAACTGCTTCACACCACACTAGCTGTACCTCGACAAAGCCATCCCTCAAAAACTCTGCTTCCATCAGCTCAGATATTATGTTAAAAACTCCTCCTTTATTTTATTTTATATTCCTTCATTCATCTTCACTAACTGTTTTATCCTGGTCAGGGTTGCACTGGATCCAGAGCAATCCCAGCAATACTGGATGCAAGGTGAGACTATTCATCCAGGCCGGTCAATCACAAGGCACCATGCGTACACACATTCACACATATGGGAAAGTTAGTTTAGCCAAACCATGTTTTGGACAGTAGAAGGAAACCCATGTGAACAGAGGGAGAACATTCAAAACTCTACAAGGACAGTAACTGAATGTCTTCTTGCTAGGTGGGGATGTAGTTACAGTAATGTTCCATGTTTTAACATAATTTTTTAACATGTTTTTCATTTGATTACTTTGTTGTTGATGTTTCCTTTTATATTTAGATGGAGATACTTCATTGCACTGAAGAGAAAATAATAAATGAGTTTCAGCTTCTGTTGAAGAAACTCTGATTCCCAAACCCTCTTCACAAACCAGGCAGCAAATACGAGCAGTATTACACACTAGAGTCAACAGTAATCTGTGTGTGTTATTCAGATTCTGATTCACAGAAGTACTACGGGGCATCTCTTTCCTACGGAGCCCCTAAAGGCAAAGGATGGTGAAAAAAAATGTAATGGGAGAAAAATTTTTTCAAAGCTTTTGTGTTCCCTCGCAAAACCTGTTATGAGTTCAGTCAAACACTTCTGTTTATTTTCCCGCTGGTAGTAGTTCAGACAGCTCCGTAGGTTCACAATGGAACGGTTCATGGAGTTTTATTTTGAACTTGGACTCAAATACAAAGAAATGCGGTCTGTGCTTAGTTCGAGGCATGGTTTTGACGTAAGTGAAAGACACCTGAAAAGAATATTACGCGAAAGAGGATTGTCTCGACGAAAAAATTACTCGAGCTTAGTGGACCTTGTTGATTTGATGTGTAATCAGCTGCAGTCCTCTGGGCAACTTCATGGGTACCGATGGATGTATGCCAAATGCAGAGAGAAGGGTCTGCGTGTGAGAAAAGAGGATGTGCGCTTGGTGCTGAAGGAACTGGACCTTACAGGAGTTACAGTGAGGAGAGCCAGACGTCTCAGATGGTGCAACTACAGTACTTTGCTAAGGGTCCCAACTTTATTTGGCATTTGGACTTATACGATAAGTTAAAACCATATGGCATTTGTATTAAGGGTTGCATTGACGGCTTTTCAAGGAAGATTATCTGGCTTAATGCATACACAACTAGTAGTGATCCAAAGTCAACAGGCGGTTACTATATTGAATTGGTGGAGCGTTTGGGAGGATGTCCAAGAGTTGTTAGTGGGGATCTTGGAACTGAAAATGGTCATGTTAGAGACGTTCAGCGTTTCCTTCACATCAATCATGCAGATGAAACTCTTGACAGCTATTTGGATGGTGCAAGTACGGCCAACCAACGGATCGAGTACTGGTAGGGGTTTCTGCGCAAGGAATGCATGGAATTCTGGATTTCCCTCTTTGCTGATCTCAGAGACAACGGATACTTCGATGGAGGATTCTTGGACAAAAGTCTGCTCCAGTTCTGCTGTATTGGACTCATCCAAATGAGTTCAATGGAAATTATGTTTTCATGCTTCTTTTTGTGTGTGTGTGTATGTGTGAGAGAGAGAGAGAGAGAGAGAGAGTCACCAAAATAAAAAATTCTGTCATTACTCACGTCACATTGTTCCAAACAGTACACATACAACGCACATGAGTTTTTTTTGTGGATATTCAGTGCAGATTCCACCATCGTTTGTTTTCCACAGATGCCTGGATGTTTGAAACAATAAGACACTGGGTAAATGAGGGCATACTATTAATTTTTGAGTAAACTAATTCTATTAAAAGTTTTGCCTATTTTCTTTTATTATTACTGTAATGTTTTTACAAGATCAGCTGGATGACACTGCACAGGTTTGGAATGCACACACCGTTAGGCCATCAAAGAACATCAGCAGCCCCAGTGGTCGGCCCAGTGTGATGTATGGGCTGCCTGAACTCTACCTCACCAGAAACTTCCTCACCTCAGCTGACACTGAAAGTATTCAATTTTGCAAGAATGAGTGAAATTTCCAACGCCCAATACCATGTGATCCAGATGTAAATGGACTGTGCAACATCATAATTTCTGAGTCTCAGTTGAACCTTCCAAGAGACCCATATCAAGCTGTGAACATTTAAGAGATGTGATCAGGACATTACTGTAAGAACTACAAAGTCCTTTTTATCTGAAATGTATTGTCTGACTTACATTGTATTGTGCTTACATTGTAGACAATACCGTCCCCTGGGGGACCCTGCAACATTGTAGAACATTTTTTTTTTATATATAAAGAATTACAATACATGAATGTCATTAAAAATGAAACCAACATGTGCAAAATTGTTTATTGTTTACAAAGTTGTTTATAACTGGGCAGAAAAGGTACTGAGGAAATCTGTTTATTTCAGACAAATTTGAACATGTAACACCATGTAAACTTTGTGTTTAAACTTTATGGAACAAACAAAGAGGTTAAAGATTCAGAGAACTTTTCTTACCAACAACCAAAGTGGTATTACATAGAATGGAAAACATTACAGACATTTGTTAACATTTCCAGTATATTTTCAATTCAAAAACTTTGAGAAGTGTCAAGATCATGAATCTATATTTTAAAGAATCAAACAACAGTTTATCAGTATTAATTAATAATCCAATAAATGTGTGCTTGAATCCTCAGAATCACTGTCAAATCCATGTGATGACAATTTTGCAGCAGGTCTCTCAGTATCACTGTCTAATCCATCCTGTAATAATGAGTGTTCATTACATTTCTCTTTATCGCCATCAGATAAAGATTCTACGTCTGTGAGACACACCTCCGGTTTAGTGCAAATGTAAAATCTCAACAATTTCAGTTTGGTTTGTTCATACAGGTTTCCAACAGTGCTATCCAAGGGAATTTGGTTTCTTTTAAAATCACAAACATGAAAAGTGAAGTCTGTTTCTGGACCTTTTGGTGACTCCCCATTTGGGGAAAAAAAGGTTCTTTCCCATTTCCATGATTTGTAAGACAGTTGTCTTTTTTTGAACCGTCACATGACTAGTGTCACCACCAGTACTGGTCCTCATCTGTTGGTATCCATTACTGCAGAAGTGAAGCCATGCAATTTCAATTCTTCTGGAGTTTTTTTCTGCAGATACATTTTTGTGTATTGCTAATAAATTATTTTCCTTAGGGAAGGCACATGCTTTACAATGCAAAGTTGTAGCTGACTTTGATCCCAGTTTCCTTGCTTCAATTTTATCTCTCAAATTCTATAACAGAGATTCTTTATCAGAGCAGGCCGCTGTTTGCTGACAGAAGGAGAGGACAGCCAGTCGGTCACCATATGAATTAATATACCTTGACATTTGCTCATCAGTCATGACGGAGAGCACAGACTTGTCTATCTGAAAGTGCAGAGAATATCGAATTTTATAGATTTGTTCTTGAAAGAACATAAAGAACATAAATTCATTTTTACAATGAAAGTCACATCTCTTTATCTACATGCCATCCTGATTCTAAAATGAGGCTTGATATTAACATTCAGGGTATGGTTAATCTAACTAGCTAGTAGCTACTGGTAATTACAGTTGAATGAATACGTTGGTACCCATCCCTGCAGAATCGACAACATGTTTAGCATTTTAAAAAATAAGAGGGATCATAAAAATTGCTAAAAATGAACACGTTTTATTTAGTACTGCCCTGATAAAGCTATTTCACATGACATATATTTACATCTATTCCACATACATAAGAACAATACCTAATAATTAATATGAACAAAATAAAACTGAATTATACCAATGAAAGGGTTCATATGTTTACATAATATTAGTTACTTTGATATGTTGCTTGCTTGATTATGATCAATGACCATTTGTATGCTCTGTGATAGATACGTTTCACACCCCTACTTGTACCTGTGCACTGGCTACCTGTAGCTGCTTGCATCACATTTAAAGCTTTTACGCTAACCTTTAGGACTGTCACTAAAAGAATACCCTCCTACCATCATGAACTCACACAAAATACAGTCACTGATCATGCAGGAAGTCAAACATCATAACAACCAGAGGAATGCAAATTTTTTGAACAGGCTTATTTATCTCATTTAAGTTATTGTGGAACAGATACAAGTATGTTCTGTTACGTAAAACAGTTTCATCAGGACAGCCCTATATAAAAACATTGCTATTTTAATGATCCCTCTTATTTTTGCAAGGGAGTGCAAACTTATACACTGAACTGTAGGTATGATACCATTACTACTAGTGAACCAGTTAAGGTACTGTACATCAATTCTGATTCGACAACAAAGGTGAGATGAATTAGTCTGTGGTGATATTCTGAAAAACACCTGGCTAGCAATAATAATTCAATGTGTATACATATATGGCTATGGTTTTTAAGGATAATATTAAATATGTATATTATCCTTAACATACGGTGATGCATGTCAACACCTTTAGTTGCATCAGTAAAAGTAGCTATAATTTACATATTAGCTAAACATAGGCTCAGTGACCTTCAGTGAAACATTACCCACCTTGTCCCTTTTCATGTTGGTGATGTCCACTTCTGGAACATCTCGTGACCTTAGAAACTGTGGAAGATCATCCTCCATCACAGAGCTAAAACAGTTAATTGTTACAGCTTTGTGCTGAGAGTAATCGTGGAAGTTAGACTTCTTCTTCTATAAAAGAAATAACATATGTAAAATGTGTACATCCAAGATCACTGAAGTGCAATGATACTGTGAAGATACAAGTGCGAATCACCTTGCAGAAGTCTTTCGCGAGAACACAGGTTTCACAGGTTTTTCTAGTCTATTCTCTCATTCTCTTGAGTCTAGTTCCTGTTGCACATTGATCAAAGTAAAGGTGTGAGGGGGGGGAAACAAAATTGACTAGGAACAAACAAGTTTCCTCATTCAGTCTAATATAAGGATGAGTATAAGCACGGAAAACAAGTAAGTATGTTCAACTTTAATTTCACTGTTTCTAGCAACCCTGGGCACAAGGCGTATGGAGTATTTACCCAGGCTGGAATGCCAGTCCATAGAAGGGCACAATTTAGTCTAGCCAAAACATTTTTGGACAGTAGGAGGGAACCCATTCAAATGCAGGGAGAACATGCAAAACTCTACAAAGTCACAAAAGCAGATCAAATCCAGGACCCTGGAGCTGTGAGCTAACCAATGAACAAGCTAACCAAGCTAACAACGCTAACCAATGAACAACTGTGTCAACCTTTTTTCTATTTATTTATTTATTTTATTTATTTTAATGGAATGGACATGTCTACAAACTCGCCAAGCTGTATGGTCTATGAACACATTGAGTTCCACCCTGAATGTCTTCTGGCTGGATGGGGAATGGTTTAGCTTGTACAATATAATTTACTTGGAGGTGCTAAATGTTTACAAAGACAAGCTCGCAGGTCCTGTTCTACCCAGTCACATCTTACGTCAAATCATGAAAATAAAACCACTCCCTGAAACAAATGGCTAACTTGCATGTCAATTTGCATGTGACAGTGAATGGCTTAGCCATGACACAAAGGACAAACAAAGGTTTGAACCTTCATAAAGGGGTTCTGCTTGGAAAACTCTCCATTGTAAGGTTGTATATACCTTACAAGTAGTGCACCACAAAAAAACAAAGTGAACCCTTTAGGCTTCTAGAATGAACCTTTTTTGTTTTATTTTTTATTTATTATTTTTTTTTTTACAGCATAGAACATGGACACAGACTTTCAAGACAAGACCGTAAAACAAGCAGCTAGTTTCTGTTTCTTACTTGGCCCAGCAGATGCTAACTATTTGGCAGCATCGGTTCAAATTTAGTCATAAGTGTGGACAATTATGACAGCATTTATGGTTGTTGTTACATTTACTATTCCTCATAAAATCTCACACCGAATTTCATACCTGCCAGTAAATATCATTTTTTATTGTTTGTGTAAATCAGAGGTTTTTTTTTTGGCCATTCCAAGTGTCAAGACTGATGTATTATATTGAGGAAAAAGGGTTATTCTCCCAATACCAGAGTGATTTCAGGAAGGGGAGGAATACAATGGATTCTGCAATTAGTCTGGAGGTGGCAATAAGAAAGGCTCAAGTGAATAAAGAGGTAATAGTTGGAATATTTTTTGATCTAGAAAAAGCATATGATATGTTGTGGAAGGAGGGTTTGTAAATGAAACTTGATAAAATGGGAATTACTGGAAAGATGTATGATTGGATCAAAGATTTTCTGTGTTATAGGACCATACAAGTAAGAGTTGGGACTTCATATTCACAAGTATATTCTATAGAAAATGGAACTCCCCAAGGTAGTGGTTATTCATTAATATTAATGGTTAATGATATTTATTCACATATAGACATGGGAGTAGGTAGATCACTGTACTTAGATGATGGTGCATTATGGAAGAGGGGATGAAATGAGAATTATATAGTGAAGAGCTTGCAGAGGGCAGTAAACAAGGTTGAGAGTTAGGCAAATACATGGGGTTTTTGGTTCTCAGTAGCGAAAACGCAAATCATTTGTTTCACAAAAAAGAGGGAAAACCCTAGCGTGAGTATTAAAATGTATGGACAAGAGCTGGAACAAGTAGCAGTAATATGGTTTTTATGTATGTGCATGGACACAAAATTGACATTTGGTCATTCAAAAGTTAGTAGACAAATGCAAAAAAGGAATAAACGTAATGAGGTGTTTGGCTGGTGTCGAGTGGGGAGCTAGTATGCAATTACTAAGAAGAATTTACAATGCATTGATTCTTTACTGCAATAGACCATGGGAGTCTGATATACAAACTATCTCCTATATAGTGAACAACTTCATTCCCTACTTTCGTTCACTCATTTATACCCACAATGCACTCTGATTTCAAGTGTACATCCGACGTACACTCGGCAACGCACTATTTCCCATAATCCAATGCGAGACGGCGATAGAACGCAAAAGAAAAATAAACATGGCGGACGGGAATATTTACAAATGTAAGTATAACTTTTTATTAATTAAAATACATCTGTATCGAGATATTTCAAAGCGTATTGATACAGCTTATTGATTGATTGGCACAGTATTTATTTTCAGCCACTTTGTTTGCAATTGAATTGAACTTTTAAATGACCAGCTGTACACATCAAATGACAATTTGGTGGATTGTTCACATTTATTAGTTAACACACTCACAGTACAGTATTCACATACATAATAGAAAAATAATGTACTGACGTCTTCTTACCGATAGATGCCATCTTCGAGCTAATAAAGTACGCCTTAAAGTTGTTATTCTTTCTGAAATCCGCCTTTTTCTTCTCCTCAGGAAAAAGAAGTTTCGCCAAAACTAAAACTAGTCAGATGGAGAGGATTTTATGCCAGGTTTACCTCAGGAGTCAGCTTGAGGGCACTGACAGGAAACCCAGCGAAAATGGTTCTTGTCTACTTTTTTAAATAACAAATAAAATAAATGTGTCAGTAGTGTTTTATTCTCTGTCTTAATTTTTAAATTAATATTTATAAAATATAATAAATAAGCCTAATAGTAAATAAATTCTCTTTATCAACTAATACAATAAACGTGACAACTGAACAGTGAGAAAATGAACTTTACTGTTTTGTTTTACGATATACTAACAATAATATCCGCGACACAGGTCTCTGACTCATTATCAGCGTCTGAATTCACTCACTCGTTTTCCTTCACTTCTTCCCCATACAGTGCACTCAAATATCATTCACTATATAGGGAATAGTGAATGAATGAATGAGTGAACGGTTTCAGACACAATATTTGTCTTCCAAAGTTCGTAGTTCTTTTAATTTCCGTCCAAACACAATCTGTTCCATCCGTTACCTGCTTCTTTTCTGGGCCCATAACCTGTTTCCGAATATGATAACTGGTCAATTTAATTAACTCGTATGCAGGCAAAAAAACAAAAACAAACATGCTTACGACTCAGTATTTTGTTGAACCGGAACCAGAAACTTTTTTATTTGTGTTTCCATTTTATGGAAGACAGGTCACATACACATGACGTGAACAGTATGAAGCCACACCTATTAGCACTCGATTCGCACTCGATTCACACTCCACATAGACTCCATGCTCCCCCGCGATTCTGTGTTTATAATTTGTGTTTTGTTTTGCACTTCTCGGCCACCGTACTCCAGGCTCCAGGCTTTTAACTGTGTAGGATAAACTGGATACAAAATGGGAGGACGGGATGGATATTAATATTCATAATAATTGTACACATTTTGTGTTCTCAAATTAAATATGTAAATTAATCTGTAAAGGGACACAAGGTTTTTTTTTAAATAGCTGCAGTAAACGAAAATGTCTGACAACCACTGGAGTATATCATTACAATACAATTTAAAACGGTAATTAACTTTTAGACCATAAGAAACGCTGTGTTACGATAGGTTATATTGAAAATTTCTCTTTATTTATATTTAATATCCTGGGCTAGTATAGTCTAAACTATAAATTCCGTTTAATTTAAAGGAGTACGGTTTAAGGAGTCCTTGGTGTTTTACTGTAAAGGATTCAGAGCTGGGTGTGTTCAGCGTCGTCCAATAGACTACAGGGTGTGTCATAATAAAAGTGAATAGCACTAGGTGTCCATTTTACTTCCGCAAAGCAGGAAGAAAGGGAGTTCTAACACCGTGTAAGTCTAAGCGTTTTATCTTTTTTTTTTTTTTTTTAAATGTCGAATTACTGAGAAATGTTGTTTATTTGTGTGCCGTTTTAACCATTTTAAATGTAATTAAGTAGTGTTGGGGGGGTTCTTTTTTGAAACTTGAAAAGTAACTTTGGTGAACATCAACAGTCGCCAACTGCTTTTGGCTTCGTGCCAGTGTTTTAATGCTGATTTTGGGGAGAAAAATTATTCTGAATAATGTGTGTGTGTGTGTGTGTGTGTATATGTATGTATGTATGTATGTATGTATGTATGTAAGTAATATATTTCACAGAAAGTTTTATCAAGTTAATCTTAATGTCCTCTTTAAAAACATTTTAATTTATCGTTGTATTCCTCTTTTCTATTTATGACGCACTTTTCAGTCCTATATTTATAACGGCCAGATTAACTAAGAATATCCTACAACACTGTGTATATGTGTACCTGTAGAACAGCGACATTTGTGTTTAACGTTTTTAACGTTTTAAGGTTTTTATATTTGTAAAGTTAAAGGTTTCTTAACTTTTGATTTCATTATGAACACTACATATCGCTTATATATTAGCTGCTGTTGTGTAACGCTAAAACTGAAATTTCACGGGAAAGATATATATTCTTTATTAAAACTGTAATTCTCTCTCTCTCTCTCTCTGTGTCTAGTTTGTTCTCTCTCTCTCTCTCTCTCTCTCTCTCTCTGTCTGTCTAGTCTATTCTCTCATTCTCTTGAGTCTAGTTCCTGTTGCACATTGATCAAAGTAAAGGTGTGAGGGGGGGGAAACAAAATTGACTAGGAACAAACAAGTTTCCTCATTCAGTCTAA
The DNA here is from genome assembly GCF_023375685.1 of Ictalurus furcatus. NCBI lineage: Eukaryota > Metazoa > Chordata > Actinopteri > Siluriformes > Ictaluridae > Ictalurus > Ictalurus furcatus. The sequence goes on from NC_071266.1 coordinate 16,928,607, forward strand.
TATAAGGATGAGTATAAGCACGGAAAACAAGTAAGTATGTTCAACTTTAATTTCACTGTTTACCTAGCTTAAGCACAAGTTATAAAATACTGATTCTGATCAATACAGTGGAGGAAATAAGTATTGGATGCATCAACATTTTTTTGTTTTTGTTTTTAGAACATTAAAGTCCATAGATAAAGTTATATGTAATAAAGTGGATTGACACAGGAAAAAAAGTATTGAACATTTCTAACTGAAATTTATTTAATACTTAGTGGAGAAGTCTTTCTTTGTAATGACCGCTTCAAGATGCTTCCCGTATGAAGAAATTAATCAGCTGCAGTATTCAGTTGTGATTTTGGCCCTTTCTTCTAAACATATTGTCTTTAAATCTTGTTCAATTGGATTCAAGTCAGGTTATTGACTGGGCCATTTTAACACCTTGATTTTTTTTTTCTCTGAAACCAAGTGAGAGTTTCCTTTGCTGTATGCTTTGGATTGTTGTCCTGCTGAAAGGTCCATCCACATCTCATCTTCATCATCAAGGTGTATGGCAGCAGATTCTTCTCAAGAAACTCCCAGGAAAGGGTTCCATTCATCGTTCCTTCAATTATATGAAGTCTGCCAGTACCATGCGATGAAAACTAGCCCCACACCATGATGCTTCCACCTCCAAACTTCACTGTTGCTAAAGTGTTTTAAGGGTGATGTGCAGTGCCATTTCTTCTCCAAACACGGTGTGTAGTATGACAGCCAAAAAGTTCAATTTTGCTCTCATCTGACCAGACTACATTCTCCCAGTATTTCATAGGCTTGTCCAAATGAGTTGTAGCAAACTTTAAATGAGCTTCAACATGCCTTTTCTTTAGTAATGGAGTCTTGTGGAGTGCATTGCCTATTGTTTTCTCTTTGACGATGGCACCTGCTGCCTCCAAGTGTTTCTGGAGGTCTTTCTGAGTGGTCCTTGGCTCTTGGGCTACATTTCTGACTATTCTTCTGACTCCCTGGTCAGAAATCTTGCGAGGAGCTCCTGTGTGTGGCCAGTTGATGACGGAATGATGTTGCTTCCACTTGCGGATAATGGCCCTAATGGTGCTTACTGGAGGATTCAGATGTTTTGAAATACGTTTGTATCTGATTCCGTCAATATGTTTTGCAACAATAAGGTTGTGAAGTCTTGGGAGAGCTCTTTGCTTTTACCCATCATGAGATGTTTCTTGTGTGACATCTTAGTAAGGAAAAGCCTTTTTATAGACCTTCAATTTTCTAACCCAGCTGATATTCATTTGCACAGATGGGAGGTATAATTACTTGCGGATTTCAGCTGGTTCCTTGCCTTGCCTCGGAGAACTGCTTTTTCTTGGCATGTTCAATACTTTTTTTTCCCCCTGTCATTCTACTTTATTACACATAACGTTATTAATGGAGTTTAATGTTGTGGATTCTTTATATTTGCAGATTTCTTGAGTTAATACTGATGTCTGGTGAAAAATTCATGTGAATAACCACATTGGAAATATGTTTACTGAAAAATGTTGATGCGTTCAATACTTATTTCCCCCACTGTATGTGGTTCTGAGATTTTAGAACATAAAATCTCAAATTTGCATTTAGTATAATCTGTAAAACGGCTTGAATTCAAATATATTTCTTTTTATTGTACTTTTAACAGATTGTTATAAAGCAGCATATGGCTGAGTTGGTACAGTATGTACATGTGACGCTTAAAAATGTATTGTCACAATTGTTAAGAAGTTTTGTGTATTGGCCTGTATAAAAGGAGCAATTTGAATGTATTTTTGAAATGGATTTGAGTAGTATTATTGAGGGTGCAATTGCTTGATTATGCCACAAGGGGGAGTGTTCATTTATGTGAGTGCTAGTAGGGCTGCGCGATGCTTCCGCTTCTCAGACAGAGAACAGCTTGCTGAGCGATCACAAGTGACATCTCCTGTGTCTGGTTTTCCTGTACAAAACAGGACACAATGTCTGTTCACAGGTTACTCATACTTGAGGCCTGTGCACCCGCTGCGTTTCAACGCAATATGGAAGCAATGCTTGCTCCCCTTCGAGATGAGTGTTGTATTCCATATTTGGATGATATACTGTGCTACGCCAGAACATTCGAGGACCATGTTGAAGGGCTGAGAAAGGTCCTGAGAACCTTACAGAATCATGGAGTCAAACTCAGGCCAACAAAATGTGACCTGTTTAAACGAGAAGTGAGATATGTTGGTCGTTTTGTTTCAGCCGAGGGGGTGTGCATTGATCCTAAGGACCTGGAGGCAGTGTACGCTCTGAAGAATGAAGCACCTGCCACTGTTGGAGATGTGCGGAGAGTCATGGGCTTTTTGAGTTACTACCGTTCACATGTTCAAGATTTCTCCAAACTGGCAACACCCATCTACAAACTCCTGCAACCAAAGAGCAGCCTCATGGGAGACATGAGGGACAGAGAGGAAAGGGTGCACAGTTTCCATCTAAAACCCCAGTTGAATGGACTGAGAAACATCAGGAGACACTGTGTAAGTTGATTGACATGCTGGTGAACCCCCCCTGTCCTTGCTTATCCAGACTTCGAGCTTCCATTTGTGCTCCACACGGATGTGTCCGATAAAGGACTTGGAGCTGTCCTTTACCAGAGCCAGGGTGGGAAGCTGAGAGTAATTGGATATGGCTCAAGGACCCTTACACCAGCTGAAAAGAATTACAGGTTCCACTCAGGAAAACTTTAGTAGACAGTACATACAATATAGTATGTAATTTATTGTCACTATATACACTTTACCTGGCTGCTACCACAATAACTGCTATGTCCATATTTGGGATGAGCTAATTTTCTGAATACTCATTCATAACATGTTTATGTTTACATTTATACCATTTTTAAATTATATTGTTACTCCTTGGCACCTATCTTCTGCACTACCTGTTATTTCAGACACTTCCACACTAAAACTGTGTACTGTTCAGCACTGTACTGTCACTTACTCTGCCTATTGTCCTGTTTTAGTAGTTACTGTACTGTCCTGTGTTTTTGGCACACGTCTGCATGTGTGCTTTATGTACAATGTTTGCAGATTTTATTTAGCTCTGTGTCATCTCATGTGGTTAGTGTGTATTATGTAGCACCGTGGTCCTAGATTGTAGGACCAGGGGTGTCCCTCATTTCAGTTCAGGTGCCACATACAGCCTAATTAGATGTTAAGTGGGCCAGGCCAGTACAATCATAGCATAATTATCTATAAATAACAATTTTTTGTTTTTGTGCAAAGAAGTACAAGTACATTAGGAAAATCTTCATAGTTAATGAAATATCCTTTTACAAAACATATCATGAACAACCTCAGATTTCTTAAGACAAATGTGTAATTTGCTTCTGATTATCATTTACATGTTTGCATTACAACTGGTCACAGTGTTCGTACAAATGCAAAAAAATTTTGTATTTGTAACTGAAAAATATAGTATTGCACTTTAAAATTGATGGCATTGCATGAACAATAGGATTCCACCAAACCAAACTCTTTTGTAGTGAAGCTGTTGACTAACATTAAATTGCACATTTTTTTAACTATTACTACAGTAAGGATTCATTTTCACAGAACTGTTTAAGTGCAATCAATGTCTGAAGCAGCATTTTAAAGGAGTTAGTCATGTCTCCTCTGTATCAACTTTTCTCCTTTTTTGACAAAGTACCAAAAGATGGCAAGTTTCAGGAGCAAAAACATAGTAGTCTATCCACTTTTCTCCTTTTTGACAGACATTTTGGCTAATGAGGGTGTGGGGGCGAGTAGAAAATAGGGTGGACTACACCGTAATAAAAAACCGCAGAAGGCGCATTGCTACCATCTGCTATTCGGTCTGTGTCCCAGAGTTGTGCCACGTCTTCTACTCTGACTAAAACAGTGCGCCCCTAGCGGATAACTTGGGAATAGAATTTTATATATATATGTCTGCGTATTTTATTCTTTTTTTTTTCCACTTTCAAAATCCATCCTGCGGGCGGATTGAACCCCCTTGCGGGCCAAAACTGGGGGCCGTATGTCTGATACCTCTCTCCTAGAGGAACGTTATTTCGTCTCACTGTGTACTGTACCAGCTGTATATGGTTGAAATGACAATAAAACGATTTAATTCAAGTTCATGTGCCTAGATCTTGGGCCTAAATGAGTAAGCTACAGGAACACATGAATCAAAAGGGGAAACCTGGACTCTTCAGGGTCATTGTTTTGGATTTGTTAATTTTTTTTTTTTTTTTTGTATTATGTTTTGTAGAAGTCAAGTGATATGTGAATTAATTGGGGCCTACAGAGAAGGTATGTACTTGAGAATATCCTCTTCTCTTTTGCAGAACACTGTTTAATAGATTTTTACGTTTTATGAATTTTAAATAATATATATATATATATATATATATGATTTAGATATTGCATTAATAGACATTCAAACATTGTGTTAAGTATTTTTCACTGACTGTCATTTTTTTTTATATGCTAAACTTGCAGTGAGATCAACACCCCTTATTTAGGTTCTAATTAATTTTATCTGTTTTTAGATGGTTGTGTGGATCTTGATACAGTTGCCAGTGTTGTAAAAAGTTACTCGGGTACAGTGATTCCCCTCATAAAACCAAAGGGTTACAGTGTGAGAGTGTGTGGGCAGGATGGCACAGTCTACGCTGGGAATGAAGACCAGCTAGAAGCCTGGAAAGATTTCTACCTGCCAGAGAGAATGGAGATGGTGGTGATTGGTGTGATTGATGACTTCCCATGTGATGCATTTGGCCTACAGTTGGTTCTCTTGCTGTGTGAAGACGGGAACATCTATGCATATGAAGATGAAGTTCTGCACCTTGTAGCCAGGAGTGTAAAGGAGCTGTTTGAAACTGGCTTGGCTTTTCCCGGATTAGAATGCTACAAGCTAGGGGAATGTTTTGAGGACTATGTAAGTATTTACAGTTTTCCATTAAATGTTAGTGACCTGTATTGATGATGAACTTTTTCCATGTAGACACTAACTGTGGCTTGCTATGTTTTTCAGACAGAGGAAGAATATAAAGAAATCATGGAATCTGATGACATCAAGGAAATGAAAGAGGCACACGAAAAGTTCCGTGAGTCATTGGAGCTTGGACTTCTAGAATCTTTAAAGGAATTCAAAAGCAGTCACTTTAAGGTGAGTTTCAATGCAAGTGAGAACTCCAAAGCAATCCAGTTTCTTTTCTCAGCATAATCCTTTGTGATATTTGTTGCAGATTCTGAGTAAATTTTCAAATGTTGCTTTTCTTGTAAATTTTTTCAGGATGTGGAGGAAAGCATGGCCCAACCCCAGAAGAACTCCACCACGATGAAAGAATGTTACGAGATTGTTGTTCGCAAGCCCATGCCAGTTGTTCCTTTGCACAACTGGTAAATTATTAACTGTTAAATTAACTGTGTGTATATGTACCGCACATATTCCACTTTAATAGGAACACCTGTACACCTGCTCATTCATGCAAATGTCCAGTCACCCATTTATGCGACAGCAGCACAATTTATAAAATCATGCACGTACCGGTCAAGAGCTTCACTTAATGCTCCAATAATCAAATATTAGATGGAGGGGGAAAAATATGATCTCAACCGGTTGTTTGTGCCAGACGGGCTAGTTTGAGTCTTTCAAAAATGGCTAATCTCCTGGGATTTTCACAGACAACAGTTTCTAGAATTTCTACAAATTATATGGAAACAGCATCCAGTGAGCAGGTGTTCTGCAGCTGTTAATGCCTTGTAAATGAGAGAGATCAGAGGAGAATGACCAGCCAGGAAGGTTACAATATAACTACCCTTTATGACTGTGGTGAGTAGAAAAGCATCTCGGAACAGACAACATGGCAAACCTTGAGGCAGATGGTCTACAACAGCAGACTGCTGTGTGTGAAAATCCCAGACGATCCCAACAGTTTCTGAAATATTCCAGTCAGCCCGTCTAGCACCAATAACCAGCTATGGTCAAAGTCACTGAGATCACATTTGCTCTTGACCTGTTTCTGCTGCCAGAGCTTGGCAGATTTGGATAATTGTTCCAATGATCATGTGTCCATCTGTTAATATTAATGTGGCTGGTGTGTGTATGTACAGTGCATTGCATAAATATTCATCCCCACCCTTCAATCTTTCCACATTTTATAGCATTACAACCTGGAACTAAAAATTGCCTTAACTAGGAATATATTACTTTAAAGAGGATTATGAATTTACAGAAAATAACCGATAATAGCTCATCAGATTGCAAAATTATTTACACATAAGTTAGTTGAATGGTGTCCTCTGTGCAAGTGTCAAGTAAAGTGTACTATAAATACACCTTAATTATCTTAAATACAACTTAAACATAAGAACTCGTATTCCTGAATCCTAAAGACCAAGGCACAAGCCAGAATGTCTAGGACATAGTTCTGGAAAAGTATCAATCAGGTTTTTTTTTTTTGTTTTGTTTTTTGTTTTTTTTTTTAATATATAAAATATCCCCAACACTAAACATCCAATGAGGGCCCATTAAATCCTTTTTTTTTTGTTAGTTTGTTTTTTTTTTGTTTTTTTTTTTTTAAGGGGATTGTTTAAGTGTTTTCTCAAACAAACTGGTGGTGGTATTATTATTATTATTATTATTATTATTATTATTATCAGTAGTAGTAGTAGTAGTATTATACTACTAGTAGTATTATGGGCTACTTTGTGAAATTCATAAATACATAATTAAGTCCATTTAAATTCCACGTTAAAATGTTATATAAAAAAAAAAAAAAAGTGAAAATATCCATGGGGGTAATACTTATGTAATGGTGTGTATATTGTCAGTCAAATTATTAGGTTTAGTATTTACTTCTGCCCAAAGTTGAAAAAAAAAAAAAAAAAAAAAGCCTTATCTGATTGCAAAACCTTGTCTGATTCATTCTACAGGGAGTGCTTATTCAAACCCTGGATTGCTGAGTGTGGGAGTACAACCTGGGTGTTACCCCAGTCTAAAGCAGCGCAGCTGTGGAGCGGCTGTGGAGTGGCTATGGCTCAGGTGGTAGAGCGGGTTGTACACTAATCGCAGGGTTGAAGGTTCGATTCCCGGCCCACGTAACTCCACATACCGAAGTGTCCTTGGGCAAGACACTGAACCCCATCTTATTAACAATTTCATTTGTTTTCAAAGTCTTTTTCAGGGTGTCTTATGCAATGTTGATGTATAGACATTTAATCTATCTACTGTAAGTTAGATCTATCTAAGTTTAATCTAAGTTGTAAATCTTTGGTAAATGATTTCTCTTTATGTACTATATAGTGATGTGGCATATATATGCTAAATCAGCATTAACAAAATATTCCTTAATGTGAACCAGATTCATTTCCATCCATGTCCACTTGCATATGTAATGAAATACCATTAATGTAGATTGTGTATTGAGAACTTTACTTGGACTGCTTTGCTGTGAATATTACTACAGAAACTATAGCTAACTAGCATACACTAAAGACAGAATATTTACTGTATGTAATGTAAATATAAAAATGTTCTTCGAAGGAAAAGAACATTTAATGTCTCTTGCTTCTTGTTATACGTTTCTTTGATAATCTTGCACTTTGGTTGGAGTTGGGGAAAGCTTTGTGTTAAAGAAATAAACAATATGTTTATATATAATGGTCTGCTATTACACTGCCATGTACTACATTGTAGGGTTGTAATGTAGGCCTAGCACATGTGACAAGAGTAATACAAACAGCATTTAAGGAAACTTAGTTTTCAGCTATCTGTGACTAGGACTCAACTGATTTGTTTTACAAGAAAAATATGTATCCCAGAAATTAAAATGAAACTATACGATCAGGTACTTGAACTTTAAATGTTAAAATGATAAGATATCTAGGCATATGGATGGATTCTAGGCTGACTTTTAAGATTCATGTTCAGAAAGTGTTAGATAAGTGTAAAAAAAAAAAAAAAAAAAAAAAAAAAAAAAGGGAATTTATTAAGATGTCTAGCAGGAATCGAATGGGGAGCTAGTCAAAAGTCTTTACAACGAATCTATAGTGCATTGATCAGGTCAGTACTGGATTATAGATACATAATATGGGTCTGTGTCTTTAGCCTTGATGAGGAAAGAATTAAGATGTTGTGGTGCTGTGAGTTGGGGTGGGAGAAATGTCCACGTCTATACACAAGTTAAAATTAACAATGAATTGTTCGATTAATATGAAAGGACATTCTGAGACACACTCAGTTAAGGAAAATAGTGCTGGGAGTATGGGAATAATAATATAAGAAGTTTTGGTTAGACAGCAAATAAAGAGGCTATGAATTTGGGAATTACAGAAATTCCAGTTTGTCCAACAATTGTAGTACCAAATATACCTCCCTGGTTGTTCCTCATGGCTCAAGTTGATTTCCATCTACACTACAAAGTTAGGAATTAAACATATACAAGTAGTTATATCATACACTTTCTGTCAAACTGTCGATCAAAGTGTTGTGTGTGTGTGTGTGTGTGTGTGTGATAATTTATGACCCTCTGTGCTTCCCTGACTGGCAGGTCTGTAGGGGTGGTGAGGGGGGTAACCCTATGGAGTGTATCAGCTAGTCAATCTGGCTCCTTTGTGTCTGGGGGTGTTGTGGAGAGGTGGGGGGAATAGCCCCCCTCCCAACAAAAGGTGTTTATGTTAATGAGTTTGGTTTTTGGTGGGGTGAAATACGTCTGAAAAGAAATAATGTTTTTAATATGGGGATGTGTTTGTGTTACTGTGTGGCGTTATTTCGTTTGTGTAAACACATTGTTAGAAAAGCATGATGTTTGAATGTGTACATATGAGTAGAATATTTGTTTTGTGAAATAAATGAAAACAATTGTTGATTATGTTTTTAGGGATCCCGGTTTACCTTTGAATAAAAAGTTTAGGAATTAAAGTGTCTTTTTTTTTAAAAAAAGAATCTGTTTAAAATAATCGTTTGTATTGAATACATTCTAAACACAAACCTTTAGGATGTAAAAATGATTAAAAGAGTTGTTTAAAAAGAATCCGTATTACTAGGCTTCCAAAAAAACACATCAAAACTTTAGGAGGTAAAAATGGTTAAAAGAGCTGTGTAAAAAGAATAGCGCATATTACATGACTTCTAAACAAAGATCTTTACGATGTAAAAATGTTAAAGTGCTGGTTAAAAGATGTTTAAACTAGGAGGTAAGTTTTTTCCAGAGATGTCTTCCAGTCGCTGTGTTAAGCAGTCATGAAGTTAAACTGAAACACCTCACTCTCGCTAAACCCCGCCCACACATACGTGTTTTCAGACACGCCTCTCTCTCTCCCTCTCTCTCTCTAAACACACCCATACACGTGTTTTCATCGTAGCCAGTACGTTCTGTCAAAATGTCAATCACGGCGGTAGAACTAGAGGGCTAATTTATGGCCTCGTCCTTGTCAGGCCTGCGTTTCTCTAGGAGTGCTTAATTTATGGCCCTTTGTTTCTTCCTGACCAAAGAGTTTTTTTTATGACGGGGGGGTCGTGGTGTGATCCTACAGATTGTTTATGATAATGAGTGTCTGTGGGGGTGTTAATGGATTTTTAAATAGCTTGTTAAGACATTATGGTTAAACACAGAAGACAGTCTGCAACTAACTGCTACACCGAGAACTCCTAATATCTCTAGAAGACGGTTCTGCATCACGCGTATAAGAGGTGCTGATGAAAAGATTGAGGAGTTAACTTTTGCTCCAAGAAAAAAACAACACTGTATTAGTTTGTCAAAAATTCTTCGTGTGGGTGATTAGGTTGTAAAGGAGCTGTCGTTTAACCCCGAGCAGGGCGTTACCAACTCCGGAGATCCTCTCTTAAGACCGCCCTCATGCTGTGATGATTAAAAACAGGGTGGCCTGTGTCACAGTTAAACACATATTACGAAGATGTCTCAAGATTCTACATACGCCTGCTACAGCAACACCCCGGAGACAGCGTCGGCTCTGCCTGACGACAACGCGACAACGCTAGAATCCACTCCGCAAACATACGACAACAAGTGGTTGGATAATTTCTGCAAGGAATTAGGATATCACAACCTAAATTTCCTCACAACTCCGTACGGAATCAGCGGCTCTTTAACTGGCGCCTCTGCCTACATCGGTGTTGATGACACAGACGGCTGTATTCGATCTGACGCGTTCAAGATTATAAAAGCGACAGTCGTGGTCCTTCTGGAGCATGTTATCAATAAAAAACTGAAAGATCTCTGTTTGGAGTGCGAAGTGGATCATCCGAGTCAGATTAGACACTCTTGTCTCTTCGAACCTGACGCGTATTTCTTTGACAAATACTTGTGCGAGGTACGGTGTGTGATTGGACTGCTTTGGTACATATGTGTATTAACGCATGCGAACCGATTTTGGTTTCTATCACAAAAATACTAGATCTTGTGACTGAATGTGGCAGACGTATTAGAATTGCAGACATTTTATGTATGTGTACATATGTGTATGATGTGTGTGAAATTCTGCTGTCGAGAAATGACCAGACAGATGTCTGTGAAATAATGGACGCATTTATAGCGTATGTGGTTGACAAAAACACTGTGATGTGTATAAAATTCCTACACTCCCTCAATGATGATATATGATAACGTTTATGATCTTTTACTGAAATAAATACCAAGACGTTTAAGACCTTCTGTGTTATTCTTTTGTGATCGTTAAAGTGTCGACATGTCAGGAGACATGACAGCAGACCTGAAAAAAGTCTATTACACACCTTCAAATGCGGGGTCTTTTGGTGGTAAATAAAGTTTAAAAGACGGTGTTTTAAAAGAAACAGGGGTTCGTTTAACAGATGAACAAGTTTCGGATTGGCTTGCCGGCGAAGATGCTTACACGCTACACAGAACTGCACCGCTAAAATACAAAAGAAATCGTGTTTTTGTTTATGGTATTCATATGCAGTTTCAGGCAAATCTGGTCGATATGTCTGCATACGCCAAGGAAAACAACAACGTTCATTTTCTGTTGACGTGCATAGACATGTTTAGTAAATATGCGTGGACTCGGGTTTTAAAAAATAAATCCGGCGTCGAGGTGTCTAAAGCTTTCCAATCTATACTGGATGAGGGCAGGGTGCCCCGTAAACTACAGACAGATAATGGGAAATAATTTTTTAATAAACATTTTCAAAGCATGACAAAAAAGTACAACATACAACATTTTGCAACAGCCACTGATTTAAAAGCGTGCATCGTCGAGCGGTTTAATAGGACCTTAAAAGGGCGGATGTGGCGATATTTAACTGCTACAAACTCCAAACGCTATATCGATATTCTTCAAGACATCATGGACGGATACAATGCCAGCTATCACAGGAGCATTAAGATGAGACCTATTGATGTGGCCAAAGAAAATGAATCTGCCGTGTATAAAAACCTATATGGATCTAAAGACGGCCCCGGCGTAACCCCTAAATTTAAATATAAAGTTGGCGACATTGTTAGAATTTCTAAAGTAAGAGGTCCGTTCACAAAAGGTTATAAAGAAAACTACACGCACGAGTTTTTCACTATAACAGAATGCATATCACGCGAACGTCCCGTCTATAGGTTGTGTGATTATGACGGCGATGACATCGATGGTGTTTTTTATGAAGAGGAATTAAAAAAATATTTGTGAACAAAAACAAAACATTTAAAGTGGAAAAAATTTTAGACAAGAAGAAACAAGGTCGAAAAACAATGGTTTTGGTTGGATGGCTAGGTTGGCCCTCAAAATTCGCATCGTGGATCGACCAGAAAGAATTGGTCGATGTACAGAATGCCCTAAAAACAGACGAAACCTCGTAGATGGCACACATTCATGTAAAAAACCAACCATGACTGCGGGTGGTTTTTATGTTACGCTTCCCTGTAATGCCTCAAGGACCGTTTATCCGGAAAATAGTATCTCGTGTTATACAACTCGATTATCGAAAACTATCAATCTAAAAGGAGACTGGCAAGTCGGGTTAATCGAATTTGAATATCCACTGTCGTGGTACACATTTAATGAGGAAGATGCTACGTTCATTTTCAACTATGGTGAAACAACGAAGACTGAGAATCGGGTCACCGAATATAATAGTGAAGGCAGTATATCAAACGCATCTTACAGGTTAAAGACTGGATATTATGACGACGTCGTTTTTTTGATCAGGGAGATCAACGCGACTCTGACACAACGTGCGAGTCTCGGCTATGATCATGTTAAAAATAAAATTTTTCTCAAAGGCCCTCCGAAGACATCGCTGACATTTTATGGAAAGGTGGCCACTATTTTAGGATTAAAACCGGGGGTTGCTATTGAAACTACGGACCATGCTCTTGAAAGATCTGGCATGACTTATGCGCCTTTTCAGGCTGACATTAATGCGGGGTTTTACAGTATGTATATTTATACCGATATCATAGAATACAAGACCGTGGGGGTTTTCTACGTGTCGCTACTGAGATGTGTACATATAGAGAGGGAGAACCACAAGAATGTTAGTGTTAGATACGACACTCCACACTACGTATCGGTTAATAAATCGTCCGTCAGTCAGATAACCATACAGGTGAAAGACGATCAAAATCGAGACGTGCGCTTCAGTTATGGGAAGGTGTTTGGCAAGCTGCATTTTAGGCCTATGAAACAATTTGTTTAAAATAATAATAATAATAATAATAATAATAATAATAATAATAATAATGTCATATTTCAACAATCACCACACAGACCCTCTGCGTTATGTCCAATATTACCAGAATCAAGCGGGGAATGGGCTCCCCGGTTATGCAGGGGGCGGAGTTATGTTTGGAGCCGGGTTACGGGGTGTGTTTAGAGGTCTCTTTAGAATGGCCATTCCTTTGCTAAAACGCGGTTTTAGCATAGCCAAACCACATCTTAAATCAGCAGCAAAAAACATACTAAGCGATGTTGTTAGCAATACATTATCGCATACGTTTAATAATAACGACAGTAATAACACTCAAGATGGATCCGGACTAATGGTGATGGCTCGCAGAAGAGCATCTAAACCGCCAGGGGCTCGGAGGAGTGGCCAAACGATGAAGAAAAGAAAACATAACACCAAGAAATCGTCAGTTGTAAAACGCAAGCACAAGAAGACACCAACCAGCTCTACAGCAAAAAGACCAGAGACCTGTGTTAAAACAATATTTTAGACCATGTCTTTACTACACAATATGTCAGACGAATGCTTAAAAACCGAGCTGGACCTATTCACAGTACCATTAACACAAACCGTTATTGAAAAAAATACATATATAGAAGTACCACCGTTGTCAGCAATATCAGAAACATCGCCTCTGGAGTTTTTTATAGCGGGACTGGAGAGGATTATGTGGACCTAAACAACACCCTGGTTTTTTTGCGTCTCAAAATCACTAATGCAGACGGCACAGACATAGCAGACGGAGCCCCCGTGGGACTTATTTACTATGCCGGATCTACGATATTTTCACAAGTGGACGTGTCGCTTGGAGACCGTCTCATATCACAAAGTTCCTACACATATCCTTATCGATGCATAATAGAGTGTCTCACCAATTGTGGTAAAGACGCTCTTGAAACGCTGTTCTCAGCGGGGGTCTTTTACAAAGACACTGCTGGTCACATGGACGTAACGGACCCCGCTGGTGGTAATAGAGGTTTGACCAAACGAGCTGCATTTACCAACGCCAGCAACGTTGTTGAACTACTGGCCCCCATTCACAGTGACATATTCTTTCAAGAAAAACTAATGCTTAACGGCGTGGACATTAAAATTCGCATGACGAGGGCGAAAGATGAATTCTGTTTGATGAGGAGCGACGCTGTGGCCTATAAACTAAACATCGTGTCAGCTTCACTGTTTGTGAAAAAAGTGTCGGTATCACCAGGTGTGAGATTGGGGTACGCGCAAGGCTCACGTGTTTGTAATCAAGAAAACTTGTTCTTAGGAACTCTACCAAAATCCGTTGTTCTGGCTATGGTTGATAATGATGCGTTTACTGGCTCGTATAATAAAAATCCGTTCCCCTTTAAAAACTATGACCTACAATTTTTGGCAGTTTATCTGGACGGCCAACAGCACCCCGCTAAACCTCTGCAGCCTGAATATGGAAGTGGCTCTGCGGTACGCGAATTTTAACCAGTTAGCGCTGGCTTCTGGAAAGCATCTTAAAAATCAACCTCTAGCTATTGATAGGGAGGATTTTCTGCATGGGTATACCCTTTATGCGTTTAATCTCACGCCGGACGAAGACTGCAGTCAACACGTGTCGCTTATCAAGTCTGGGAACATTAGACTAGAAGCACGTTTTAGACAGCCTCTACCCCGAACGATAAACTTAATTGTTTATGCCATATTTGACAGCATCATCGAAGTGTCAAATCGCAGACAGATCCTGGTTGATTACTGTTAATAGGCAAAATGGACACCATCTAGCTTACGGCTATAATGGATAAGATCTCGTGTAATACCCATTTTCTCGGCGTACTACCGTGTGAACACCTATCAAAAGCCCCCTTGAAAATTACCATCGATGGTGATAATCAACACGCATCCTTCAGGACTCTCGGGTGAACACTGCCTAGCCATCTACATAAACGAAGTCGGCGTGGGTTGTTTTTTTTGACAGCTTTGGTAATAAACCAGATGACAATCGTTTTCCACAGAATATCAAAAACTTTCTAAACCGCAATTCTAGAGTGATCCAACATTCAGCAGTACAAGTCCAAGATTTTTCATCAGAGACCTGCGGGCAGCATTGTGTGTTTTTTCTCTATCACATGGTGAAGGGACATGATTATGACCGTGTGTTGAAGATGTATACCGGCGATTTTATTAAAAATGACAAGATGGTGTCAGCATTTATGAAAAAACTAAAACTAAAAAAAGGTCTTTGTAATGAAAATGTTTTCAGATGTATTCGTTGTGTTCAGACAGGTGAAATGTTTAAGTCTAACACTAGATTTTTTCAATAAAAACAAAGAAAAGAGATTTCTTCTTTTTTTGACTCTTTATTATTATTATTATTATTATTATTATTATTAACATTATTATTATTATTGTTATACATACACCACATACAGCAATACAGATAATAACAAGATCATAAACAATAGAAAACTCGTGGATTAAAAACGTAGCCACTGACTCGTGTCAAGAGTGGGTGATTTGAATACAGGGCCATCTGAATAATTTGATTGTGGTGATGGTGTGCTCGGAAGTATTTTCTGTTTTTTAGGCCTCTTAGACGAGTTGGTTATAGGCGAAGTCGATTTGGTTTTGAAAGAGTTAATTGCGTGTCTGACAGAATGGTTTGGCACCGTTGAGTGTGGTATGTTTAAAGTAGCAAAAGCCTCCAGAAATTCGGGCATCAGAAATCTTTTGCGGAGCCGTGATGCCTTTAACTAAATCGAGCATATGTGAGCCGGGAATAGTTCTACCGTTAAACACAAACTCTCCTGAATCGTCCCAAGATGTGACATCTTTCATTTGAGACATTTTTATCTAAAATGTAGCGAGCGTTTTTTACACTCCTCTGCGGAATATTCTTAAAAATATCAGCCGCTACGTTATCTAAGCCGTCGTGGTTGTTTACGCCGGGCGGCGCAGACGGCTTTTCTTTTTCAGGATGCTCAGTCTGCATAGGTGTCAATGTTAATGTGCTGTTTTCACGGTCCCCTTGTTTAGCGACTGTTAAAAAGCGCTGTAAAACGTTTTTGTACAGCTTCGCTTTTTCATAACTGTCCAAGTCAGAGTGGTGTAAGATATTTCTTATAGCTATGTCCAAATCATTCTCCACGATTTGTTGAATAGATTCGCGTGCTGTCCCGGTCTTTAGTTTGTCCAACTGGTGCTGCGGGACTAAAAACATTTTCTCTGCGTACTCCATTTCCTCTGTTATCTAGATGCAATCAGGCTGGAGATGAAAGGAATAGCCACGCTTAAGAATGGTAGAAGAGAGCCCCCCCTGTTGATTTATTACACGTCTCTTTCTTTTAACACCAACAGTCTTATCCGCTACAAATTTGATTACGCTTTTCCTTTTTCTGAGCTTCTGGTATTGTTGAGATGTGAGAGGTATATTGCCGTAGAGAACATTAAGAGCTACTTCACACAATGTCGCAATGAGCTCGTCTGTGGCAGTTTGTAAAATAATCCGTCTTTGTTTGGGTGACGCTTTTAATAATATTTTTAAAAGCGCGAGGTTTCTACAAAATCTGGCAGACATTTCGCTATCTTCTTTTCTGGAGATATACCACAGGGTGTGGCGCAAGTAAATCTATTCTGAGCCGATAGTGTTGTTTGTTTGATTGTTTTATAGTTTTTGTATTATAATCAATCAGCAGATACCCGAAAGGCTTGCTGGTTGCGTCTTGATAACATTCCATAAAAAATTTTGTGTTGCCGGGATACATTTGTCTTCCTAGAACACTGACTTGATTAGCATCTCGGGGATTTTTAAACAACATTAGATAATTTGTGTTTAAGCTGATGGTCCTACTGGCTTTCCCTTGGCAAAATAAATTCTGTACAATATAAATAGCGCTAAGATTTCTATGATGTACATATTGGGTAAAGACCTTCTCCACTTCGTTGCTCCCGCTGGCCTCTTTCATCAGATCATCGAGGATTAACAAATTAACCGTGTTGGCCGGAAACAGAGCATCATCATTCAGAGTCTGTGGTAATCCTTTAACAAATTTTATTTTGTACATTTTCAACAATTCATCATACAACGGTTGCCAACAATCATAAATATACATAATATTTAAAATTTTTTTTAGAAATCAAATGTACAGCATTTTGCAACAACATTTTTACAAAATATGACTTCCCCGAGTTTGAAGGTCCGCTTATCACACATGAAAAAAGGTGATGTAATCGAAAATCAAACCCCTCTGTGTCTCGCACACCCCTATGTCCAAAAAGATTGTCAGAAGCCATATGGGATCGTTGTGAAATCTGGGAGCAGTACGCGTTTGTTGTACACAACCTTAAACTTTTTAACAATTGACCTGTTGTGTAGTGTGAATTGTTTTTTATTACGTACAATGGTATCTGTGTATGCCAGTATATGACGACTATTATCCTCCCCCACGACGTAGTGATCGACAAGTCCAATCAGGGTGTCTAATCTAATGGCTTTTGAATTTACTGTGTTGAGCGTGACACCTTTGGCTTTCATGCATACCTTACCCTTCGCAGTGCGGTAGCCATATGTTTTTGGTCCGCCTGAACAAAATTCTACAATATGATCACCAGCTCCAACCTCGTCAGTTAAATTACCGAGATAGGGGCCCAACGGAGGTTCCCAGTCGCCCTCTCTAGATGTAAAGATCACACTGTCTGTGTCACTGTACAACAGCCTGTCACCCAATTTGTCCATTAATTCGTAAAGTTCTAGACGGGCATGAGCTGTTGTGAAAGCCCCAAGAAAGATGTTGATGTCGCGAGTCTGCCCCCTTTCCCATCCGCATAACACCACTGAATTAGAGCCACGCTGTCTGAAACGAAGGAAAAGTGTTTAACATCATACCCGTCGCCGAATATGTGCTGTGTAAATTGTTCCGGGTCCGAAATTAACTCTGTACACGGCAAGTTTTCACGCATGGAGAAACGACCCCAAAGTGAGTTCAGCATAAGTTTGTTAATAGAACGCTGTGCTGGGTTGCGACTTATTTTTACCGGCGTCCATCTTAATCCCCTCTTTCTCAAAGTAGTCTGAGATGTAGGATTCCTTGTCTGCGTCTGTCATAACGTGTCCGGGGAAACCGCTGGCCTCTTGTTTATATCGTAAAAATGTTTTAACATAATCACAAAACAAAGTTTCTGACCGTTGTGGAAAATGCCACACCTCGTCCACGTTCGTTACAATATAACCCTTTTCCACACCTTTCAACAGCTCTATGCTGACCCAACACCCTGAAATAGCTCTTTCCTCATCAGTATGACCACACGGGTCTGTCTGATTCTGATGTTCGGCGCATGTACGACAAAGTGGAAACATAAGCTTACCACCGGTCCTATAGGGAAGGACGGGGTGAAGCAGTTTTCGTGGTGGTAGTACTGTAGCCTTGACAAACCCATAATAATTTTCAAGAGGTTCAAAATCCTTGAAAATTATTTGTGGATGTCCTATGGGGTAATGGCCCAGGCTATGGCCTGGCAAAAGGGGTACAAACTTGTAAAGTCGACATATGGTATTTTTTCACTATTGTCGGCTTTGTGATACAATTTGTACGCGTTAGTACGACCACCAAATAGCACGTTGCGTGGTTTCAATCGTTCAGGATGTGTGTAAGTGGACATAAACGCCATTACAGCGACATCGTTCTGTTTAGCGTTATTCCAATCACATTCCCACATCACCTCAACATCGAGACCATACGCCTTTTCCAAAATTTCGACCTTATCATCAAACTGTCTTCTGAGCAAACCGTAGGGCACTTTTGATAACGGATGTAAATGGTTTGGGTTATAACGACATTCATGCCCGTAAAATATGCATCCGTTAAATTCGAAACCGTATTTGACACCATCCTTTTCATAATAACCATCGAGATGATATTTTCCAATCACCATCTCTCCATGATTTAAAGCGTGTTGAATGTTCACGCCTCGTGTTGTTTTGACAAATTCAAGCCATTCATTGGAAACGGCTGAGTATGTCTTGTTCTGATTTGTGTATGCATTGTTATGGGTCAGAACTAGTGTGTCTTTAGGTAGATAGTGGGTTTTATACATGGCCATGCAGCACGCTGCTAAAGTGGTGTATCTGAATGGGTCGAGTTTGGTACATTGTATGAATTCGTCACGGTACTTCATGCATACCTCACGGAGTAAAACGACATCGTTCTTGCAGTACATGGCGAGCTCTTTTTTTTTAAATCAAAAACCTTACCCGACACTGTAACACACCACTCATCAAACAGAGCCCTCTCTTTGTCAGACATTGTCTCATAGCCGTAGAAATGCTTATCAGGGTATGGGCCTACGTAGTCTTCATTTTCTGTTCTATTGAACAGATGTGGAAAATGACCTTTCTCAGCACAGGTTAGATTTAACGTGGCGGATGTCATGGACAGACGCATAGGGATAAAAGAGTAGCTATCGATGAAACGTTGCTTGAATGTCTTATCATACATTAAAATGATCCGACAGCCTTGCATAGTAATTTGGAGTGTTAGCCCTGCTTTTGCAAAATATTCCAATAGTATAAAATTGTCAAACCCTGAAGCATTGTGTGCAACCCATGTGTAATTCTGATAATGAGGCTGTCTAAACTTTTTAACAAGTTGATCTATACAGTCTGTACCAGCGGCTGTGAACTCTTCCCCTTTAAATGTAATGGCGCATACGAAATTTGCTACGTGTTTACCGTCCGTGTGTTGTGTCTCAAAATCATAATAAATGTATTTGTCGCTAGGTGTTTCCATTTTTATCGGTTGTATGAAACATTGGTGTACTCCGTCATTAACCAGTTCAGCTTTACAATGGATACAGTGTTCTGCAGGGAACACGTTTTTTTGGTGATGCTCCGTTGACGTGATATCGCCTATTACATTTCTGACCGTATTTAGTGACATCACACTGAGCGTACTGTTGTCCCTTTTGTTTTTTTCTGCGCGTTGTAACAGTAGTTTAAAAAAAAAAAAAAGACGCTTTAACTGTTAAACTTTTTATTCAAAGGTAAACCGGGATCCCTAAAAACATAATCAACAATTGTTTTCATTTATTTCGCAAAACAAATATTCTACTCATATATGTACACATTCAAACATCATGCTTGTCTAACAGTGTGTTTACACAAACGAAATAACGCCACACAGTAACACAAACACATCCCCATATTAAAAACATTATTTCTTTTCAGACGTATTTCACCCCACCAAAAACCAAACTCATTAACATAAACACCTTTTGTTGGGAGGGGGGCTATTCCCCCCACCTCTCCACAACACCCCCAGACACAAAGGAGCCAGATTGACCAGCTGATACACTCCATAGGGTTACCCCCCTCACCACCCCTACAGACCTGCCAGTCAGGGAAGCACAGAGGGTCATAAATTATCAAACACACTACTTTGATTGACAGTTTGACAGAAAGTGTATGATATAACTACTGAGGTTCACCAATCTGTGAAAAACCCAATCATGTTGCCATTTGGTACTGCAGTATGGGTATTGAAATCATACACACTGTATAATTTGTATATCTTTGGTAAATGACTTTACATGATCTACCATATAGTGAGTGACCCTGTATACACAAGATCCCTGAAACTGGGCAGTTAAAGACGGAGGGAGGAAATCAGGTAATGCAGAGTTTCATGATTCTTTGCCCAGTGTAGCATCATACTCTTGTTGCTGGCTGAAAGGAGTGGAACCTGATGCCATATGCCGTTGTAGCCCATCTACCTCGGGGTTTGACATGTTGTGCATTCTGAGATGCTTTTCTGCTCTGTAGAGACTGTTGTGATGTTTAATGTGAGCATTACCTGAAGCTGGTGAAGTGTGCAATCTGCATGATTGTACTGTATGTGTTGCGTTGCTGCTATATAATTGGCTGACTGGGATAATTGAGTGTGAATGAGTGTTTGTAATAAAGTGGTCAGTGAGTGGATGCAAAATCAGCATTAACAATATATTTGTTTATGCCATTTTATATACTTTCTGCATTATATTACCTATTGATGACTGTATAACTAAATGAAATAACAATGCAATACACTACAGAATGTTGATATTTTTAATTAATTGTAGGTATTCTGAAAGCACAATCTTTTGTATGAGTCAGTTACAGTGATTGTTTAATAAAGATTTTTTAAAACTCTTATTAGAGGAGCCTGTTAAGTATCTGTCTAACAAGCATTTACTAATGGTAAAATATTTACTTTGAAATGATTTAACAGATTTCCTTCAATATCAACTAATAAAATGATCAAAAAGCTTATATGTATGTGAAACAAGGACATTTATTTCCATTTTCCTGCCAATCCAGCACTTTTTGTGGTCAGTTGGAGGAATCTTTGTATCAAATAAATAAAATAAACAGTATGTCGATGTATAAAATAGTATATAATAATCTGCCACTATACAGCAATGTACTACACTATTATTTCCAAATCTAGTTTCCTGTTTATTTGTTTTTTTTTTTTTACTCACTCACTCACCTACTAATTTATTTAGCTCCCGCAAAAAACCTACTTTGGAGAACCATAAAGATTTAATGTTAGTCTTCTAATATTCCTAAGACTGCATAAAGAGGGAGGATACACTAATACAAATGTCGAAACCAACACTAGAAAAATAAATGAGTAAGAGCTACAGGTATAGTAACAACAATGGCAAAGTATTAGTAATGGTTACAACAATAAGCAGTTCTTTAGCAGTTGTACAAGGAAATGAAACACTTCCTGGAAAATGAAACATAAAGGTGAGTGTCATGGGTGTGGTGCACATACTGAACTATCTGTCCGACTAGAAGGTTTTCTCGAATTTGTTTGTTGAACCATGGACAACGATGGTGTACGATCACTGTATCGGTAAATGTCTTTTATTTTTCCTTTTTTTCTTTAAAAAAATATACATTGAATGAGTTAAAGCAAGTGAAATTACTGCTCTTATATCTGATATATGTAAAATCTACTAATTTGGAATATATATATATATATATATATATATATATATATATATATATATATATATATATATATATATATTTAATATAAGAATACACAAAAGAGGTAAGTAAATGAGTTTTGTAGAAATATGTTACTGCTAACCAAATGTAAAATGAATCATTCTGCTCAGCCATGTTGCCTCTAACTTTAACTACACTCCTAATGTAGACTTTAGAAGAAATTAGTTATTGGGCTTTTCAGTGTGTGATTTGCAGTATATATTTTCAGTATAACTGAAATCTGTAAACATTTAAAGATTATTTAATAAAGCACATGTTATCACTGTAAATTTTAAAATGTACCTAACATTAGATTTTTAACTACGTATTTGACCTTTTTTTTTCTTCAGGAAACCCAGTCCAAATTTCTTGAAATGTCAAGAAAGTAACAAGGAAAGCTTAATAACATGCAGTACCTCATTAATCCTACACACACTGTCCATGACAACAGAGAATAAAAATCAGGGAAATCACCAACCCTATGTTTACATGGATGAGGTAAGTGAACCTCCCCCCTCAAAAAAACAACAATGATTAATAATTAGATGTCCTACCTATGCTGATCAAATCTTCTAAATTGGTTCATTTTCATTGGCAGTCCTGTGTCTATAGCTGTGCCCATATCTAGTAATAGATTTTGTCTTACACCAAACCTAACTAACCCTAACATTAAACATGACACCACTATGACAATCATAATGGTGTCACAAACCTAATCAATTTGTGTAAAATCACAATATTATTCATGGTATTAGGATAGTATTTAGATCATAACTGGGATGCAACTTTTTTTTACATTATTTTTTACTCATATCGTAATATTAATGCTTTAACAGTTTCATATCTCCTCAGTACAGTATAACATGCATATTGCCAGTAAACAGTTGACATACTAGTGCATATGCAGCCTTGTTCCCGGGTTAAAACTGTTTAAGACCGTACAACAGACAACTATATCAGTCACAATGGGCTATATTCAGAGTTGTGCTACTCTGAGAGTATTAATGTACTAAGTTACTTTGTTATGACCTTTGACTTCAATTGATTTTCTTTAGTCCAATGTCACACTGAAATTGATGTTTTTAGGCTTGGTCAGCTCGTCCATCAAACTGTGGCCATGACGAACACATCGACATTACTTTATTAATTTAATAACTCAGTGTAGCAAATAAAAGAACATTTTATAAAAAAATATACATTGAGTTTCCTCCCCACTTCAATGTTATTGTGTAGATTCAAGACATATCATCCCAAATATGTAATTTCAGTTCTGGGTTGTAACATTACAAAATGTTAAAAACTTCAACAGGGTGAATATTTATGCAAGGCACTGTATGTTGGCAATATACCAGACTTTTTATCTCAACATTGACGTAACTTTTTGGACTTAATTTAGCAACTCTGTATATGGCCCACTATATATAAATAAAATTGCTGGCATTTATCTTTTCAATGTAAAATTAAAATATTTGCAATATATTCATTTGTCTTAGATGCTCCATAGCATTTTCTTCCTTGGTTACATTTATGACTCCAGCTTGACTCCAGATATGTTCTTCACAAAACCTACAAGCTGTGCATTTGTAAAGGAGAAGTTTCCTGAGCCATTTGAGAAGTACAAAACTCATCTGCCAACTCGCACTCCCTTTTCCATTCTGCTAAACATGGTGAGTCATAAGGGCAAAGATCTTCCAAACAAGTGCCATGTGTCAAAAATGTGCCATGACATTAAAAATGGTAAGATTTGAAAGGAAATGTAAAAGAACAAAAGGCCAGCATTATCTTTGAAGCTCCCGTGTTGTTAAATAGAATCTAAACTGTGGATTTTCATTCGTTTTTGTTGTGTGTAAATAAGCCCTTTTGAATTCATTCAAATAGAAAAATGATAATCATGGTGAATTTAAAAAAAAAATGGTGTTATCGCATGGGTGGTGATTGGAATCAGGTGTGTTCAGTCAGAAGTCAGGGGAGCTGGAGCGTGACTACTGGGGCTGGAGCCATGTTCTTGTAGGCCACACTGCAGTATGGGAAGTGGAATTCGAAACACCCCTTTGGCCCAGATCTAAATTCTATCAATAACCCGTGGAATAACTTAAAGAGAGCCGTGCACAGGAGATCCCCATGCAATTGGATAGATCTGGGTTTCTTTCAAGGCGGAGTAGAATAAAATTGCCAAATCATGGTGCTAAGTTGGTAGACTATTACCCAAAAAGACTGAGTGCTGTATTACAAGGAAAAGGTGCTTTAATAAAGTATTAGTTAAGATGTGTGCACACTTATGCAACCAAGCTTTTAATTTTTTTGTCCTAAATGTTTGTTTTTCATTTGAATTTTTTGTTTTGCTGCTATATCACATTAAGGGAGGAAAAAGATTATCTTAGTTTCATTTATACATCACAAAATCCTGCAATTTTAACAGGGGTGTATAGACTTTTTTATATCCAATGTACATCAAACATCAACACACTCCAGCTTTAGCTGTGAAAGAAATCAGCGTACAGAGTGACAATTTCCTATTAAAAATTCCATTGTAATGAAGTACTGGACTCTTTGTAATTTGGTTATTGTGTACCGTAAGTTTTAATCAATACATTTTCAAACAGGACCTTCACAATAAAGGGTAGCAGTGGGAATTTTAAATAGTATCACACCCTACAGTAAATATTCACTTTTAATCATACAACTATTTGATGTAGTTAATGTTCTATGTTTTATCATAATGTTTAAACATGTTTTTCATTTGATTACTTTGTTGTTGATATTTCCTTTTATATTTAGATGGAGATACTTCATTGCACTGAAGAGAAAATAATAAAAGAGCTTCTGCTTCTGCTGAAGAAACTCAGATTCCCAAACCCTCTTCACAAACCAGGCAGCAAATACGAGCAGTATTACACACTAGAGTCAACAGTAATCTGTGTGTGTTATTCAGATTCTGATTCACAGAAGTACTACGGGGCATCTCTTTCCTGCAGAAAAGGAAATGCAAAGAGAATTCTGATTGACCTGTCTTGTCTTAACACATGGCACAAGTTTATATCTCATGCAGTCATGTCATTTAATCTAAGAACTTCTGGTGATGGTATTACATTCCCAGAGTCAGTGAAATGTCAGGCTTACTTTAGAGACTGGAATGAAAATGTTTATAGAAAAAGACTTCCATGTTTAAACTGTAAACAGCTGTTTAATCTACCAGATGCAGACCTAGATAAAGTGGAGCATCCCTATGGGAACTGTGCTGAGACAGAGTGCTTGAGCAAACTACTTTTCAATAATCAACACATACGAGAGAACACACTGATGGAAAATTATACAGAGGAAAACTTCGAGACTCTCACAGGTTTAACAAAAGCAAGCTTGACAACGCAACTTGCCCAGGCTCACATTCACATGAATGAGAACTTTCTCTTCTACAGCCCAATGCAATAGTAATGAAGAATAAAATTTGTGTTTATCTTAAGGTACAGCTTATAATATATGCATATACTGTAGTATAACATGTTACTTAAGGTAAACATATATGCATTATGCACACACAGGAACACCTGTACACTTATTCACTCATGCAATTATTCGATTAGCTAATGCTCAGGAGCTGAAGACTGGAAAAACCAGTCAAAGCAAAAAGTTTCCATTCTCCTCTGAGCTCTCTTCTGATCAAGGTGTTTCCACTGATAAACCTGCCGCTCCATGGATGTTTTATGTTTTTCGTACCATTCTGTGCAAACTCTAGAGACTGTTGTTTCTAAGAAAAATTAAATAAATTTAACTAGCCCACAGTCAAAGTCACTTAGATCATAATTTTACACCAGTCTGATATTTGATGTGAACATTAACTGAAGCTCTTAACCTGTATCTGCATGATTTTATGTATTTCGCTGCTGCCAGATGATTGACTGATTGCCATTGAGTGTTTATAAAAATTATGCATATTTTTTATTTGTCTTTTGATTTATTAATGTAAATGTCTTATTTTAATTAAACAAAGGGTTTATTTGGGGGAAACATTTCATGTCAGTATGTTTATTGCAAACCCTCGTTCTTTTACAGTGAATTTTCAAAGTCAAAATTAATAGTTGGTCAGTAAATGAAGAAATTCAAAAACTGCTGCTTGCACAAGCAATCAAGCAAGATATTGTAAAAGATATTGTCTTAACGAGGACGCAATTGATTTATTATTGGTCTTCACCTGTTGACTATTAAAACAGCTTTCATTTTCTGAACAGAAACCACTTCAGTTGAACTGTCATTGAAGTCTGAAGGAAAACGAAAGCTACGGAGGATTTTAAGGAAGTTTAAGATAAGGTAAATAGAATTTCAGAATTTAGGAAAGGGTGTAAAATTATATTTAAGAGGTGGGACATAGCACTGTTGGATCAGAAGCTGCATCACACCACAGTAGCACTACCTAGACAAGGCCGTCCCTCAAAACTCTGCTTTCATCAGCACAGACTTTTTGTTAAAAACCTCAGTACTTCCTTTATTTTATTTTCATTCATTCATCTTCACTAACCACTTTATCCTGGTAAGTGGATCCAGAGTGAATCCTAGCAACCCTGGGCACAAGGCGTATGGAGTATTTACCCAGGCTGGAATGCCAGTCCATAGAAGGGCACAATTTAGTCTAGCCAAAACATTTTTGGACAGTAGGAGGGAACCCATTCAAATGCAGGGAGAACATGCAAAACTCTACAAAGTCACAAAAGCAGATCAAATCCAGGACCCTGGAGCTGTGAGGCTACAACGCTAACCAATGAACAACTGTGTCAACCTTTTTTCTATTTATTTATTTATTTTATTTATTTTAATGGAATGGACATGTCTACAAACTTGCCAAGCTGTATGGTCTATGAACACATTGAGTTCCACCCTGAATGTCTTCTGGCTGGATGGGGAATGGTTTAGTTTGTACAATATAATTTACTTGGAGGTGCTAAATGTTTACAAAGACAAGCTCGCAGGTCCTGTTCTACCCAGTCACATCTTACGTCAAATCATGAAAATAAAACCACTCCCTGAAACAAATGGCTAACTTGCATGTCAATTTGCATGTGACAGTGAATGGCTTAGCCATGACACAAAGGACAAACAAAGGTTTGAACCTTCCTAAAGGGGTTCTGCTTGGAAAACTCTCCATTGTAAGGTTGTATATACCTTACAAGTAGTGCACCACAAAGAAACAAAGTGAACCCTTTAAGCTTCTAGAATAAACCTTTTTTGTTTTATTTTTTATTTATTTATTTTTTTACAGCATAGAACATGGACACAGACTTTCAGGACAAGACCGTAAAACAAGCATCTAGTTTCTGTTTCTTACTTGGCCCAGCAGATGCTAACTATTTGGCAGCATCGGTTCAAATTTAGTCATAAGTGTGGACAATTATGACAGCATTTATGGTTGTTGTTACATTTACTATTCCTCATAAAATCTCACACCGAATTTCATACCTGCCAGTAAATATCATTTTTTCTTGTTTGTGTAAATCAGAGGGTTTTTTTTTTGGCCATTCCAAGTGTCAAGACTGATGTATTATATTGAGGAAAAAGGGTTATTCTCCCAATACCAGAGTGGTTTCAGGAAGGGGAGGAATACAATGGATTCTGCAATTAGTCTGGAGGTGGCAATAAGAAAGGCTCAAGTGAATAAAGAGGTAATAGTTGGAATATTTTTTGATCTAGAAAAAGCATATGATATGTTGTGGAAGGAGGGTTTGTAAATGAAACTTGATAAAATGGGAATTACTGGAAAGATGTATGATTGGATCAAAGATTTTCTGTGTTATAGGACCATACAAGTAAGAGTTGGGACTTCATATTCACAAGTATATTCTATAGAAAATGGAACTCCCCAAGGTAGTGGTTATTCATTAATATTAATGGTTAATGATATTTATTCACATATAGACATGGGAGTAGGTAGATCACTGTACTCAGATGATGGTGCATTATGGAAGAGGGGATGAAATGAGAATTATATAGTGAAGAGCTTGCAGAGGGCAGTAAACAAGGTTGAGAGTTAGGCAAATACATGGGGTTTTTGGTTCTCAGTAGCGAAAACGCAGATCATTTGTTTCACAAAAAAGAGGGAAAACCCTAGCGTGAGTATTAAAATGTATGGACAAGAGCTGGAACAAGTAGCAGTAATATGATTTTTAGGTATGTGCATGGACACAAAATTGACATTTGGTCATTCAAAAGTTAGTAGACAAATGCAAAAAAGGAATAAACGTAATGAGGTGTTTGGCTGGTGTCGAGTGGGGAGCTAGTAGGCAATTACTAAGAAGAATTTACAATGCATTGATTCTTTACTGCAATAGACCATGGGAGTCTGATATACAAACTATCTCCTATATAGTGAACAACTTCATTCCCTACTTTCGTTCACTCATTTATACCCACAATGCACTCTGATTTCAAGTGTATATCCGACGTACACTCGGCAACGCACTATTTCCCATAATCCAATGCGAGACGGCGATAGAACGCAAAAGAAAAATAAACATGGCGGACGGGAATATTTACAAATGTAAGTATAACTTTTTATTAATTAAAATACATCTGTATCGAGATATTTCAAAGCGTATTGATACAGCTTATTGATTGATTGGCACAGTATTTATTTTCAGCCACTTTGTTTGCAATTGCATTTAACTTTTAAATGACCAACTGTACACATCAAATGACAATTTGGTGGATTGTTCACATTTATTAGTTAACACACTCACAGTACAGTATTCACATAAATAATAGAAAAATAATGTACTGACGTCTTCTTACCGATAGATGGCATCTTCGAGCTAATAAAGTACGCCTTAAAGTTGTTATTCTTTCTGAAATCCGCCTTTTTCTTCTCCTCAGGAAGAAGAACCTCGCCAAAACTAAAACTAGTCAGATGGAGAGGATTTTATGCCAGGTTTACCTCAGGAGTCAGCTTGAGGACACTGACAGGAAACCCAGCGAAAATTGTTCTTTTCTACTTTTTTAAATAACAAATAAAATAAATGTGTCAGTAGTGTTTTATTCTGTTTTAATTTTGAAATAAATATTGATAAAATTTAATAAATAAACCTAATAGTACATTAACAGTACAAGCAGTTTTTGTTCTCTTTAACAACTAATACAATAAACGTGACAACTGAACAGTGAGAAAATGAACTTTACTGTTTTGTTTTACGATATAATAACAATAATATCCGCGACACAGGTCTCTGACTCATTATCAGCGTCTGAATTCACTCACTCGTTTTCCTTGACTTCTTCCCCATACAGTGCACTCAAATATCATTCACTATATAGGGAATAGTGAATGAATGAATGAGTGAACAGTTTCAGACACAATATTTGTCTTCCAAAGTTCGTAGTTCTTTTAATTTCCGTCCAAACACAATCTGTTCCATCCGTTACCTGCTTCTTTTCTAGGCCCATAACCTGTTTCCGAATATGATAACTGGTCAATTTAATTAACTCGTATGCAGGCAAAAAAAAACAAAAACAAACATGCTTACGACTCAGTATTTTTGTTGAACCGGAACCAGAAACTTTTTTTTATTTGTCTTTCCATTTCCATCTTATTTATTTTAAGACAGGTCACATACACATGACGTGAACAGTATGAAGCCACACCTATTAGCACTCGATTCGCACTCGATTCACACTCCACATAGACTCCATGCTCCCCCGCGATTCTGTGTTTATAATTTGTGTTTTGTTTTGCACTTCTCGGCCACCGTACTCCAGGCTCCAGGCTTTTAACTGTGTAGGATAAACTGGATACAAAATGGGAGGACGGGATGGATATTAATATTCATAATAATTGTACACATTTTGTGTTCTCAAATTAAATATGTGAATTAATCTGTCGAGGGACACAAGGGTTTTTTTTTTAAATAGCTGCAGTAAACGAAAATGTCTGACAACCACTGGAGTATATCATTACAATACAATTTAAAACGGTAATTACCTTTTATACCATAAGATGGCGCTGTGTTACGATAGGTTATATTGAAAATTTTTCTTTATTTATATTTATTATCCTGGGCTAGTATAGTCTAAACTCTAAATGCCGTTTAATTTAAAGGAGCGCGGTTTAAGGAATCCTTGGTGTTTGACTGTAAAGGATTCAGAGCTGGGTGTGTTCAGCGTCGTCCAATAGACTACAGGGTGTGTCATAATAAAAGTGAATAGCACTAAGTGCCCATTTTACTTCCGCAAAGCAGGAAGAAAGGGAGCTCTAACACCGTGTAAGTCTAAGCGGTTTATCTTTTTTTTTTTAAATGTCGAATTACTGAGAAATATTGTTTATTTGTGTGTCGTTTTAACCATTTTAAATGTAATTAAGTAGTGTTGGGGGGATTTTCTTTTTTTGAAACGTGAAAAGTAACTTTGGTGAAGAGCATCAACAGTCGCTAACTGCTTTTGGCTTCGTGCCAGTGTTTTAATGCTGATTTAGGGAAGAAAAATTACTCTGAATATTGTGTGTGTATGTATGTGTGTGTATATATATATATTTCACAGAAACCTTTTATCAAATTAATCTTAATGTCCTCTTTAAAAACATTTTAACTTATCGTTTTATTCCTCTTTTCTATTTATGACGCACGTTTCAGTCCTATATCTATAACGGCCAGATTAACTAAGAATATTCTACAACACTGTATATGTGTACCTGTAGAACAGCGACATTTGTGTTAATGTTTTTAACGTCTTATATTTGTAAAGTTGTATTTGGTTTTTATATTTGTAAAGTTAAAGGTTTCTTAACTTTTGATTTCATTATGAACACTACATATCGCTTATATATTAGCTGCTGTTGTGTAACACTAAAACTGAAATTTCACAGGAGATATATATATAATATATATATATATATATATATATAGATAGATAGATATATTTCTTTATTAAAACTGTAATTCTCTCTCTCTCTGTCTAGTTTGTTCTCTCTCTCTCTCTCTCTCTCTGTCTAGTCTATTCTCTCATTCTCTTGAGTCTAGTTCCTGTTGCACATTGATCAAAGTAAAGGTGGGGGGGGGGGGGGAAACAAAATTGACTAGGAACAAAGAAGTTTCCTCATTCAGTCTAATAAGGATGAGTATAAGCACAGAAAACAAGTAAGTATGTTCAACTTCAATTTCACTGTTTACCTAGCTTAAGCACAAGTTATAAAATACTGATTCTGATCAATACAGTGGAAGAAATAAGTATTGGATGCATCAAATTTTTTTTTTTTTTTTTTTAAGAACATTAAAGTCCATAAATAAAGTTATGTGTAATAAAGTGGAATGGCACAGGAAAAAAGTATTGAACATGCTAACTGAAATTTATTTAATACTTAGTGGAGAAGTCTTTCTTTGTAATGACTGCTTGAAGATGCTTCCCGTATGAAGAAATTAATCAGCCTCAGTATTCAGTTGTGATTTTGGCCCTTTCTTCTAAACATATTGTCTTTAAATCTTGTTCAATTGGATTCAAGTCAGGTTATTGACTGGGCCATTTTAACACCTTGATTTTTTTTTTCTCTGAAACCAAGTGAGTTTCCTTTGCTGTATGCTTTGGATTGTTGTCCTGCTGAAAGGTCCACCTACGTCTCATCATCATCAAGGTGTATGGCAGCAGATTCTTCTCAAGAAACTCCCAGGAAAGGGCTCCATTCATCGTTCCTTCAATTATATGAAGTCTGCCAGTACCATATGATGAAAACTAGCCCCACACCATGATGCTTCCACCTCCAAACTTCACTGTTGCTAAAGTGTTTTAAGGGTGATGTGCAGTGCCATTTCTTCTCCAAACATGGTGTGTAGTATGACAGCCAAAAAGTTCAATTTTGCTCTCATCTGACCAGACTACAGTCTCCCAGTATTTCATAGGCTTGTCCAAATGAGTTGTAGCAAACTTTAAACGAGCTTCAACATGCCTTTTCTTTAGTAATGGAGTCTTGTGGGGTAAGAGTGAGCAGTGGAGTGCATTGCCTATTGTTTTCTCTGTGACGATGGCACCTGCTGCCTCCAAGTGTTTCTGGAGCTCTCTGAGTGGTCCTTGGCTCTTGGGCTACATTTCAGACTATTCTTCTGACTTGCTGGTCAGAAATCTTGCGAGGAGCTCCTGTGTGTGGCCGGTTGATGACGGAGTGATGTTACTTCCACTTGCGGATAATGGCCCTAATGGTGTTTACTGGAGGATTCAGATGTTTTGAAATGCACTTGTATCTGATTCCATCAATATGTTTTGCAACAATAAGGTTGTGAAGTCTTGGGAGAGCTCTTTGCTTTTACCCATCATGAGATGTTTCTTGTGACACCTTAGTAAGGAAAAGCCTTTTTATAGACCTTCAATTTTCTAACCCAGCTGATATTCATTTGCACAGATAGGAGGTATAATTACTTACGGGTTTCAGCTGCTTCCTTGCCTTACCTTGCCTTGGAGAACTGCTTTTTCTTGGCATGTTCAATACTTTTTTCCTGTCATTCCACTTTATTACACATAACGTTATCTGTGGAGTTTAATGTTGTGAATTCTTTATATTTCCAGATTTCTTGAGTTAATACTGATGTCTGGTGAAAATGTCATGTGAATAACCTCATTGGAAATATATTTACTGAAAAATGTTGACGCGTTCAATACTTATTTCCCATCACTGTATGTCGTTCTGAGATTTTAGAACATATTTGCATTTAGTATAATCTGTAAAACAGCTTGAATTCAAATGTATTTCTTTTTATTGTACTTTTAACAGATATTGTTATAAAGCAGCATATGGCTGAGTTGGTACAGTATGTACATGTGACGCCTACAAATGTATTGTCACAATTGTTAAGTTGTTTTGTGTATTGGCCTGTATAAAAGGAACAATTTGAATGTATTTTTGAAATGGATTTGAGTAGTATTTTTGAGGGTGCAATTGCTTGATTATGCCACAAGGGGGAGTGTTCATTTATGTGCGCGCCAGTAGGGCTGCGCGATGCTTCCGCTTCTCAGACAGAGAACAGCTTGCTGAGCGATCACAAGTGACATCTCCTGTGTCTGATTTTCCTGTACAAAACAGGACACAATGTCTGTTCACAGGTTACTCATACTTGAGGCCTGTGCACCCGCTGCGTTTCAACGCAGTATGGAAGAAATGCTTGCTCCCCTTCGAGATGAGTGTTGTATTCCATATTTGGATGATATACTGTGCTACGCCAGAACATTCGAGGACCATGTTGAAGGTCTGAGAAAGGTCCTGAGAGCCCTACAGAATCATGGAGTCAAACTCAGGCCAACAAAATGTGACCTGTTTAAACGAGAAGTGAGATGTTGGTCGTTTTGTTTCAGCCGAGGGGGTGCGCATTGATCCTAAGGACCTGGAGGCAGTGTACGCTCTGAAGAATGAAGCACCTGCCACTGTTGGAGATGTGCGGAGAGTCATGGGCTTTTTGAGTTACTACCGTTCATATGGTCAAGATTTCTCCAAACTGGCAACGCCCATCTACAAACTCCTGCAACCAAAGAGCAGCCTCATGGGAGACATGGGGGACAGAGAGGAAAGGGTGCACAGTTTCCATCTAAAATCCCAGTTGAATGGACTGAGAAACATCAGGAGACACTGTGTAAGTTGATTTACATGTCGGTGAACCCCCCCTGTCCTCACTTATCCAGACTTCGAGCTTCCTTTTGTGCTCCACACGGATGTGTCCGATAAAGGACTTGGAGCTGTCCTTTACCAGAGCCAGGGTGGGAAGCCGAGAGTAACTGGATATGGCTCAAGGACCCTTACACCAGCTGAAAAGAATTACAGGTTCCACTCAGGAAAACTTTAGTAGACAGTACATACAATATAGTATGTAATTTATTGTCACTATATACACTTTACCTGGCTGCTACCACAATAACTGCTATGTCCATATTTGGTATGAGCTAATTTTCTGAATACTCAGTCATAGCATGTTATGTTTACATTTATACCATTTTTAAATTATATTGTTACTCCTTGGCACCTATCTTCTGCACTACCTGTTATTTCAGACACGTCCACACTAAAACTGTGTACTGTTCAGCACTACACTGTCACTTACTGTGCCTATTGTCCCGTTTTAGTAGTTCCTGTACTGTCCTGTGTTTTTGGCACACGTCTGTATGTGCGCTTTATGTACAATGTTTGCGGATTTTATTTAGCTCTGTGTCGTCTCCTGGTTAGTGTGTATTATGTAGCACCGTGGTCCTAGATTGTAGGACCAGGGGTGTCCCTCATTTCAGTTCAGGGGCCATGTACAGCCTAATTAGATGTTAAGTGGGCCAGGCCAGTACAATCATAGCATAATTATCTATAAATAACAATTTTTTGTTTTTGTGCAAAGAAGTACAAGTACATTAGGAAAATGTTCATATTTAATGAAATCCTTTTACAAAATATATCATGAACAACCTCAGATTTCTTAAGACAAATGTGCAATTTGCTTCTGATTATCATTTACATATTTGCATTACAACTGGTCAGTGTTTGTACAAATGCAAAAAACTTTGTATTTGTAACTGAAAAATATAGTATTGCACTTTAAAATTTATGGCATTGCATGAACAATAGGATTCCACCAAACAAAACTCTTTTGTAGTGAAGCTGTTGACTAACATTAAATTGCACATTTTTTAACTATTACTACAGTAAGGATTCATTTTCACAGGACTGTGTTCTTTAAGTGCAATTAGTGTCTGAAGCAGCATTTTAAAGAAGTTAGTTATGTCTCCTCTGTATCAACTTTTCTCCTTTTTTGACAAAGTACCAAAAGATGGCAAGTTTCAGGAGCAAAAACAAAGTAGTCTATCCACTTTTCTCCTTTTTGACAGACATTTTGGCTAATGAGGGTGTGGGGGCGAGTAGAAAATAGGATAGACTACACCGTAATAAAAAACAGCAGAAGGCGCATTGCTACCATCTGCTGTTCGGTCTGTGTCCCAGAGTTGTGCCACGTCTTCTACTCTGACTAAAACAGTGCGCCCCTAACGGATAATTTGGGAATAGAATTTTATAAAAAAAAAAAAATAATAATAATTATAGTTTGCGTCTTTTATGCTTTTTTTTTTTTTTTTCACTTTCAAAATCCATCCTGCGGGCGGATTGAACCCCCTTGCGGGCCAAAACTGGGGGCCGTACGTCTGACACCTCTCTCCTAGAGGAATGTTATTTTGTTTCACTGTGTACTGTACCAGCTGTATATGGTTGAAATGACAATAAAACGACTTAATTCAAGTTCATGTGCCTAGATCTTGGGCCTAAATGAGTAAGCTCCAGGAACACGTGACTCAAAAGGGAAACCTGGACTCTTCAGGGTCATTGTTTTGGATTTGTTAAATTTTTATTATTTATTTTTTTTGTATTATGTTTTGTAGAAGTCATCAAGTGATATGTGAATTAATTGGGGCCTACAGAGAAGGTATGTACTTGAGAATATCCTTATCTTTTGCAGAACACTGTTTAATAGAGTTTTACGTTTTATGAATTTTAAATTAAAAAAATAATTTGTGTGTGTGTGTGTGTGTGTGTGTATATATATATATATATATATATATATATATATATATATATATATATATATATATATATATATATATATATATATATATATATATATATATATATATATATATATTTCACGATGAAAGAATGTAACGAGATTGTTGTTCGCAAGCCCATGCCAGTTGTTCCTTGGTACAAGAAATTATTAACTGTTAAATTAACTGTGTGTATATGTACTGCACATATTCCACTTTAATAGTACACCTGTACACCTGCTCATTCATGCAAATGTCCAGTCAGCCAATTATGTGACAGCAGCACAATTTATAAAATCATGCACGTACCGGTCAAGAGCTTCACTTAATGCTCTAATAATCAAATATTAGAAGGAGGGGGAAAAATATGATCTTAAACGGTTGTTTGTGCCAGACGGGCTGCTTTGAGTATTTCAAAAACTGCTAATCTCCTGGGATTTTCACACACAACAGTTTCTAGAATTTCTACAAATGATATGGAAAAAGCATCCAGTGAGCAGGAGTTCTGCAGCTGTTAATGCCTTGTAAATGAGAGAGATCAGAGGAGAATGACTAGCCAGGAAGGTTACAATATAACTACCCTTTACGACTGTGGTGAGTAGAAAAGCATCTCGGAACAGACAACATGGCAAACCTTGAGGCAGATGGTCTACAACAGCAGACTGCTGTGTGTGAAAATCCCAGACGATCCTAACAGTTTCTGAAATATTCCAATCAGCCTGTCTAGCACCAAGAACCTGCTATGGTCAAAGTCACGGAGATCACATTTGGTCTTGACCTGTTTCTGCTGCCAGAGCTTGGCAGATTTGGATAATTGTTCCAATGATCACGTGTACATCTGTTCCTATTAATGTGGCTTGTGTGTGTGTGTGTATGTACAGTGCATTGCATAAATATTCATCCCCACCCTTCAATCTTTCCACATTTTATAGCGTCACAACCTGGAACTAAAAATTGCCTTAACTAGGAATATATTACTTTAAAGAGGATTATGAGTTTACAGAAAATAACCAATAATAGCTCATCACATTGCAAAATTATTTACACAAGTTAGTTGAATGGTGTCCTCTGTGCAAGTATCAAGTAAAGTGTACTATAAATACACCTTACTTATCTTAAATACAACTTAAATATAAGAACTCGTATTTCTGAATCCTAAAGACCAAGGCACAAACCAGAAATTCTAGGACATAGTTCTGGAAAAGTATCAATCAGGGTTTAGTTTTAAAAAAATATCACAAACACTAAACATCCAATGAGGGCCCGTTAAATCCTTTTTTATTTTTTATTTTAAAGGGGATTGTTTAAGTGTTTTCTCAAACAAACTGATATTATTATTATTATTATTATTATTATTATTATTATTATTATTATAAGTAGTAGTAGTAGTATTATACTACTAGTAGTATTATAGCTGTGGGGTAAATATTTATGTAATGGTGTGCATATTGTCAGTCAAGTTAATGGGTTTAGTATTTACTTTTGCCCAAAGTTGAAAAAAAAAAGCCTTATCTGATTGCAAAACCTTGTCTGATTCATTCTACAGGAAGTGCTTAATCAGTTCTGCTGAGGGTAAGGTGGGAGTACATGCTGTACGGTACCCCGGTCTAAAGCAGGGCAGCATGCGCACACTCATTCACACATAGCACATTCATGTGGACAAGGGGAAAATGTAAAACTCCCCACACGCGCGCGCGCGCGCACACACACTGTGTATCTTTTTAGCAAACTTATCAACCAGCCCATCTTATTAACAATTTCATTTATTTTTCAAAGTTTTCATCTCTTTTTCAATGTGTCTTTTACAATGTTGATGTATAGAGACATTTAATCTATAATTTGTAAATCTTTGTTAAATGATTTCTCTTGATGTACTATATAGTGATCTGGCATATATATATCCTAAATCAGCATTAACAGAATATTCCTTAATGTGAACTACATTCATTTCCATCCATGTCCACTTGCATATGTAATAAAATACCATTAATGTAGATTCTGTATCGAGAACTTTTCTTGGACTGCTTTGCTGTGAATATTACTGCAGAAACTGTAGCTAACTAGCATACACTAAAGACAGAATGTATACTGTATGTTATGTAAATATAAAAATGTCCTTAGAAGGAAGAAAAAAACATTTAATGTCTCTTGCTTCTTGTTATACATTTCTTTGATAATCTTGCACTTTTAATGGAGTTAGTGGAAGCGTTGTGTATATTTTATGTGTGTGTGTGTGTGTGTGTGTGTATGTATATGTCTATTACACTGCCATATACTACATTAAATTATTTCCATATTTGTCCCAAGGTTTTATTTGTTTGTTTGTTTGTTTGTTTGTTTGCTTTTATTTAATTAATGTTTGCCACAAACTCCATTCTTTGATGAACCATTGAGACCTACCTATTCAGTCCCTCTAGGAGTTTGCGATCACAGAAATTAACACAAAATTATGGAAATGACAATATTCGCAGCAGCTTGCAATTTTTCAAAATTACTGCAGATTTTCCTCATCACAATGTGCCATGTGACATCACAACACATTCAGCCAAAGCCCCTTCGAATCACATGTCGAACATGACAACAACTAAAGGGTCTCATTTATCAATAAACATTACTGCGAAAGACCCTGCAAAACAATTCCGTACAGGTTTTCCACAAAAAAGCCCAAAGAACTCAGCAGATTGCATCACAAATTTTGAAGCAAAAAAGCTGCAGTGAAATCAAACATTTTTGCCTGCAATAATCACAAACAATCTCTGTGAAATCCTGCATGAACTGGTTAATGTTATATTATAACTAATAAATATGTCAAAGCCAACAATAAAAAAACAAAACAAAAAAAAAGCTACAAACATAAAGCACTTAAAGAAAAAAGGAAGCAAATATAGTAATGATAAAATGCTAAAGTATTAGTAAGATACTTTACTTGTACTCTTGTGCCCCCATTTGCTTGTTTACTTTTGCTGCAGTAAACCTTTTGGGGAAAATCTAGAAACTCAGATTCACATATTGTCGTCTTGTACCTTCTTGCAAGGTAAAATCATGATGATTAAACTGTTTGATGTAAAATTCAAACGTGTGGGTGTACAAAATTAAAAAAAAAAAAAAAAAAAGATAAAAAGCTGTCTGGAAATTTACCCACAAGGCTCAAACGTTTAAAGAAATCAAATCAATTAAAAGACCCAAGTTACTTTATCAATTTGTATAACTCTTGCTAATTTTCTGACCAATTATTTGTTTTTAAGGCCATTAAAAGCTTAATATTTTGCCATTTTGGATTTTATGTATTTTCCCCAGGAGTGCAGCCATAACAATCTGGAGTTCTTTAGCAGCTATACAAGGAAATGAAACAGTTCTTGAAAAACTAAACATAAAGCTGAGTAAAAGTATGGTGTATCAGGGGTGAGTATCATAGTGAATCTGTTGGACTACTCTGTCGGTCTGTCTGTGTTCTTTATCATTCTGGACAGTTTTCTTGAATTTTACTTGTTGAACAATGGAAACAGGAACTACAAGCTTGGTTCTAAGTGAATTAATTATTCATCAAATTATTCATTAACTTTTCCATTCTCTGATGTTCTTCACTTTATGCAGTATATGTTGCAGGATTACTGAAATCTGTTCATCTCTGAAAACATTTTAGGATTGTTTAATATAGCACTTTGTATCACTGCAGTGATATATATGTATAAATAAGTATGTGTATGTGTGATTTTTGCAGTTGTATAGGTTTAAATTCCAAATGATTCTGCATAATAATTTCTTCTCTTCAACCGGAAGTATGCACACCTGCTTTTTCCATGTGGAACGGTATTGGCTGTTTGCTGCAAACGTCTGGCTTTATACGCTTTGTGCACGCTGAGTAAACCTTGATTCCGGGTTAAAACCTGGGTTGACTGAGAAAGTTGATAACCAGCATCATGAAACCTGTTAACCTTAATTAACCTGGGTTGGATTTGTTTGAATTTGTCAACACAAAATTTACTCTGCAACTGTTTGTTCAACTCACGTCGTGCAACAGGCCCCAGGTGAAAACAAAAAACACAAGATTTCAAAATGGGGATATTTTTCTAGCACGTGCCAAACTATGCCAATGTCGTTGAATGGCTTTGGATAAAAACAAATTGAATGTCATTGTCAGCGGCTGAAATAGAGTTATACTTTTATTATAATTAGGCATAACTCGCATGTTGCCGCATTCGCTGTGTTTACAGTAGCATGGTAGGCTAAATGTAAATTTTTCATATTACCTGATAATCATGTATTGAAGACTCGTGGCTAAGAAACTGTTGTGTGGCGCTGCACAGGAAATCTTCCACTCCACCTTCACCTAATGCTTCCACCAAAAAAAAAAAATACATAATTTTTTATTGTTAGTGGCAATGGTATTAAAGCATACTGTTATTTGTTATTATAATAATAGTTCAGATTATTACTTACTATGAGCAGAGAGGGGCATATTTACGGATGATTGTATGTAGACTGAACTACATGTTTGAAAGGAAAGGGATTATATCACCTTACCAGAGTGACTTCCATAAAGGACGCAGTACAGTAGATGCTGCTATATGTTTAGAGACAGACATAAGAAAAGCTCAAGTAAATAAATAGGTGGTAGTAGGCATATTTTCGATATTGAAATAATCATATGACGTGCTTTAGAAGGAGGGGTTGTTAATAAAGTTAGAACAACTAGGGGTTGAAGGTAGGGTGTTTAATTGGATTAAAAAGGATGTTTAAAAGGATTTTTTTTTGCTTGATAGAACAATTCAGGTAAGGGTTGGATCATCATATTCCAAAATATATAAAATAGATAATTTAACCCCACAAGGAAATGTGTGCAGTCCAATATCATGATAAATTATATCTTTCAAAATGTCAGATACAGGAAGATTTCTATATGCTGACGATGGAGTGATATGGAAGAAGGGTTGTAATGTAGGCCTAGCACATGTGACAACAGTAATACAAAGGTTAAGGAAATTGAGTTTTCGGCTATCGGTGACTAGGACTCAACTGTTTTGTTTTACAAGAAAAAATGTATCCCAGAAATTAAAAGGAAACTATACGATCAGGTACTTGAACTTAAATGTTAAAATGATAAGATGTCTAGGCATATTTATGGATTCTAGGCTGACTTTTAAGATCCATGTTCAAAAAGTATTAGACACGTATAATAATAATAATAATAATAATAATAATAATAATAATTTGTTAAGATGTCTATCAGGAATCGAATGGGCAGCTAGTCAAAAATCTTTACAACGAATATACAGTGCATTGATCAGGTCAGTACTGGATTAAGGAATTAAACATGTACACCTAAGGAGGTTATTTTAGATCAGGAATACTGTTCAATGCTCCACTTATTCATCGATGATTCAAAGGATCCTATATAAGGAAAAAAGCAGCTGCAGTAGTATATATTAAGAGTCAGCATTCAATAAAGGACAATTAATTATGAATCAGTTTTTATGACAGAGTTAATAGCAATTTTATTAGGTATGCAAAGGGTGGAGGAAGTTCAGCCCATGAGGGCTATTATTTGTTCAGACTTTCAATCAGCTTTAAATATAAAAATGTTTAATAATTATTTATTTGTGTAGCACTTTTAACAACTGAGATTGTCAAGGCTAAGGTATAAATGATTCCTTAAACTCTTCTGAGTCAGCTGATCATTTTTGTATGATTATTTGTATTATGTCTTGTAGATGTGACCAAGTTAAATGTGAATTAGCTAGACTGTGCACAAAAGGTATATGAAACCATCAATATTTTTGTAAAAAGTTTTTTTTTACAAAAACTTTTTTAAAAATCTACTATGGATTTCAATGTTACTATATCTTTGTATTAATAGACTTTCAAAATATGTGAAAGATGGCACTATGTTATGTTTATTTGAGGCAGCTGGCATTGTGGCCGTGAAACCAGCTAACGTTACACTCAATGTAATGTTTGCGATAGCAAGTTATTTGCTAACGACGCTAACGCATTGCAATGTTATAAACTACCTCCTAATGGGCCACCATGCATCGCCATTCAGCCAGTGTCCTGTCAGCCAAATGTAGCCTAATGTCACTAATAATTATTCAGATGTTAATGCTTTTAATAAATCTTTCACTGTGTTTGATAACTAAAATATACCCCCCCCCTCTTTGCCAGTATTTGCCAGAGGAGTATGTCCTCCAGAAGTTTTTAATTAATTATTTTTTTATACGACACCATGGTATCGACTTTGGTATCGAGTTTCATGTACTTTTGGTGGTACCGGTACCGACTACTAGATTTTTGGTATCATGACATCCCTAGTAGACACTAACTGTGGCCTGTTATGGTTTTCAGACAGAGTAAGAATACAATAAAGTCATGGAATATGATGCCATCCAGGAAATGAAAGAGGCACACAAAAAGCTCCGTGAATCTTTGGAGCTTAAATTACTAGAATCTCTAAAGGAATCCAAAAGCAGTTAATTTAAGGTCATTTTTAATGCAGGTGAGAATGAAAAGGAAAACATTGTTTCTTTCATCAGTGTAGTCCATTGCAGTGTCCACTGAAATTTATGAGTAAGTTTTAGATTTTCAAATGCTGCTAGTTTTGATTTTTACTATTTTCAGGGTGTGCAGTAAGACATGGTCCAGCCCAAGAAGAATTCAGACACAGTGAAAGAGTGTTGGGAGATTGTTGTTCAGAACCATATGCAAATTGTTCCTTCAAACAAGAAATTACTGATAATTTTATATCTATCTATCTATCTATCTATCTATCTATCTATCTATCTATAT
This sequence comes from Ictalurus furcatus, assembly GCF_023375685.1. Classification (NCBI taxonomy): domain Eukaryota; kingdom Metazoa; phylum Chordata; class Actinopteri; order Siluriformes; family Ictaluridae; genus Ictalurus; species Ictalurus furcatus. Next base: position 16,970,608 of record NC_071266.1, read on the forward strand.
ATATCTATATCTATATATATATATATATATATATATATATATATATATATATATATATATATATATATAAACTTCCATATACATGTACAGTACTGTTCAAATATCAGAGACCACCATTTTGTACTTGCTGTTAATTATATGGGGGCAAACTAATGATGGGATAATGAACATTAATTCATTGAAAGAGCCATGCAGTACTTCTTTAGACAAGTTAATATTAAATTTCAATATTACAAAGAAAATATTTAAACTTTTCTTAGTGTTTTTTTAATGTTAAGGACCTTTATGATTTTATGAAAAATAATGATGGGCAAATGTATTTAAAAAACAACAACAAAAAAAAAACAACAACTGATTGACACCAAATAATTATTCTAACATACAGGCATAAGACACTAAAGAAAAGAAGCAAAACTATAGTAACAATAATGGCAAAGTATTAGTAATGGTAATAGTTACAACAATAGGCATATAAAACATAATTTGGAATTTAATGTTTGTTTGTTTTTAAATATAAGAACACACAAAACAAAGCTTTCAAAATGAGGTTTGTAGAAATGTTCCTGCCAACCAAATGTAAAATGAATCACTCTGCTCAGCCATGTTGCCTCTAACTTTAACTACACTCCTAATACAGACTTTAGAACAGAGGTGCCCAAACTTTTTCCTGTGAAGGATCAAAAACCAAACTTGATTGAGGGCCGTGGGCTGAAAGCAAACTATGTAAAGTACAGTAAAACTTTACTACTTTCCCTCCACATTCACTGAATTTATGAGACACCAACGTAACAAGGCCAGATTCCTCCATACCATTGCTGAGGCTCCATCAGTTGTAATAGCAGCCATATCCTCCCACTTTTATTCATTCTTTTTCAACACTTTCTCAACAAAAAAAGATCCTGTCCTTTAGTAGAAAGCATCTCAATGCCAGCCAGCTCTTGTGTCACTCCAAAATCCAGGCACAGGAGCAGATGCAGTTGCAAAATTGTGCTTTTATTGAAAAAGTAGATTAAGTTCAGGAAAACAGAATGGGGCAGACAAAGCTAGACACAAAGACAGGATCAAAGAGCTGGAGTGTGACAACTGTGAGCTGTAGTCTGAAGCGGCTATGTTTGTAGGCTGCACTGGAGATTGGGAAGTGGAAGTCTACACACCCCTTTGGCCAAGTCAGTACGCAGATTTAAATTCTATCAAAAACCTGTGGAATGACTTGAAGAGAGCCGTGCACAGGAGATCCCCTCACAGTTGGATAGATCTGGATGTCTTTCAAGGAGGAGTGGAATAAAATTGGTAGCACTGCCCCTAAGGTAGCAGTGCAAATTTTAAATTGTATCACACCCTAAATATTCACTTTTAATCATACTATTTGATGATGTTCTATGTTCTAACATTTTCATTTGATTACTTTGTCGTTGTTTCATTTATATTTAGATGGAGATACTTTATGGCACTGATGACAAAGTAAAAGAAAAGCTTCAGCTTCTGCTTAAGGAACTCAAATTCCCATACCCCCTTCACGAGTCAGGCGACAAATATCAGCATTATTACACACTGGAGACAACAGTAACCTGTATGTATATTTGGCTATTGACTTAAAACAGCACTGTGCATATCATCCAGCTAGTGGTGGTGTGGTAGAGAGAGTATAGGGGACACTAAAAAACAGATTGAGCAAATGCTGTTCTGAAACAGGCTTAGGATGGGCTTAGCCCCTTTGGGATACTGTTTGGGAGACCTCCACACACAGGAATTGGACCTGTGACAGCTCCTCTTCCCGATGCTGCAGCATGTGATGATGTAATGTTAAATTACTGTGCAACCCTGTCCTCTGCTCTGCACTCTATCCACAAGCAGGTAAAGGTGGCCATTTCCAGCTCTAGCCACGGTTCCGCTGCATGATGTGAAGCCCAGAGAGTGGATCGTGATCAAGGGCTTCCGCAGGACCAGGTGGAACAAGCCACAGTGGTCTGGGCCATTCTAGAGCCTTTTCGTCACTCGCTCCATGGTAGTCAACCAGAGAGCCACATGGATGTGTGCCAGCCACTGTAGGAGGGTGCCAGAACCAGGCATTGAGCTGGAGAAGACGGGACTTCGACAGGAGGACTAGAAAGTGATTCTCTATCAAGAGGCCTCTAGGAGAACCTACGCTCGCGAGCAATGACCTGCATATACATACCCACACACACACACACACGACACACTACACCCCGACACATCAACACACCAATCTCACGCGACTCCACGGTCTTAAGTGGTATCTAGTAGCCTGCGAAGTCACAGACATGTAGTTTTTGGAGAAAATGTTGACGACACGGAAACTGTGCTCTTAGGAGGACTGAACTTTATTAGTGCGTGCTATATAGCCACGTGACCAGTACAGAGGTTAGATGACGTGAATTTGCTACCTCACCTCTTAAGCCCCAAAGCTCCCTGACCGTAGACTACTGTTGCAGACTAGACACAAATCATTAGATGTTTACCTGCACATCGACTCATACATACAAACCTATTCCTACTCATGCAACCTTCTCCTGGTATAGGTGGTATCTGTGAGTAAACCCTGTCACAGAAATAATCTCCCAAATCACTGGGACTGTTTCCGACAACACTGGGGGTCTGGGGGTAGACCCTTAAGCTGGAAAGATAAACCAAAGCATGATACTGAAGTTTATTGGGTGGGAGACTTAATGATCAATCACGACAATCACATCGTTGCAGCAGAAAGAGTGCATGATGCACACACTTTTGTATTTGGTATTTAGCTGATCATGGTGACTGGACTAAGTGCCTAAGGCGACATGATTTTTTTAGGTCCCACATAAGCCCGCGAAGTTCTTTAGTAGGCTATTGCTGCACACTGGATGACAATTAGTAGTTAATAGCCCATATGCCAAGATATTGGCTGCCTCTGTAAACCGTTCTGTATCACCTTTCGCCATAAGAATCATTGCCAACAGTGCTACCCACACAACATCACACATCCCCTTGTCATGCAGACACATAATGGTTATTCTATCACTGAACACACCCGGTCCGTGATACGCAACCCTCCACAGACTAGCGAGATGGGGTTTGATTGGCTGAACTCAATACTCGGGGGATGAGGCTCGTGGATATTAACTCTCTGTCTACCAATAGGCGCAAAGATTCTTCTTGTCTTGCTCATTTTATCTTGTATTGTTTCTCGTTCGGAGCAGTCTCTCACACTCGTTGAAATCACTAATGACCAAACGCTGATGTTGACAAAGACTGATTACTATCCCTATGATGACCAACCTGACTTGTATCCGAAACCTGACTATGTATCAGATTCTCCCAATGACATTGACGATGACGATCGATTGACATCCATTTCACACCTATTGTAAATATTCCTTTGACCATGACGATTTTCATTTCACCCTAAAATAAACTTGCTCGATGACAAGATACTTTATATTTACAAAAACAGCCTTAGCGCCTTCATTATGTCTGTATTATGATGAATTCAGTTGAACCGTGAAAGGATTCTGAAGTTTTGATGTATTCACAGCATAGTAATTTCTCTGTTAATTTTAGTTATCATATTTTGTAATGATAAAATGGTGGAAATGTGAGGGAAATTACTAATTTTTATTTTGTAATAAATTTGCTCTCAATATTCTATCCTGCTTTATTCTATCCTGTATTAACCAACTTTCTGTAATAAACCTTTTTACCTTCAGAGGACGAGTCTGTGAGTGTTGTCTAATTTGCATGACACACACATAGATTACTGTTGCCTCCAGTGTGTAATAATGCTGATATACACATCAAACATCTGACTGGAGTAAAAATGATGATCCAAGTGACCATGGGCTAGTTTTTTTTTTTTTTTTTAGAAACTGCTGATCTCCTACTGATGATTTTTCACACAACAGTACAATATATATATATATATATGTTTACCTTAAGTAACATGTTATACTACAGTATATGCATACATTATAAGCTGTACCTTAAGATAAACACAAATTTTATTCTTCATTACTATTGCATTGGGCTGTAGAAGAGAAAGTTCTCATTCATTTGAATGTGAGCCTGGGCAAGTTGTGTTGTCAAGCTTGCTTTTGTTAAACTTGTCAGAGTCTCGAAGTTTTCCTCTGTATGATTTTCCATCAGTGTGTTCTCTCATATGTGTTGATTATTGAAAAGTAGTTTGCTCAAGCAGTCTCTCAGCACAGTTACCATAGGGTTTATACACTTTATCTAAGTCTGCTTCTTGTAGATTAAACAGCTGTTTACAGTTTAAACATGGACGTCTTTTTCTATAAACATTCATTCCAGTCTCTAAAGTATGCCTGACATTTCACTGACTCTGGGAATGTTATGCCATTACATCGACTTCCTGGAGATCAGCAGTTTCTAAAAAAACAAAACTAGCCCATGGTCAAAGTCACTTGGATCATAATTTTACTCCAGTCTGATGTTTGATGTGAACATTAACTGAAGCTCTTAACCTGTAACTGCCTGATTCTATGTATTTCCCTGCTGCCAGATGATTGGCTGACTGGATAATTGCATGACTGAGCCTGTGTAGAAGTGTTTCTATTAAAGTGACCACACTGTAAAAAATGTGACCAATGCTTACTTAAAAATTATGGCAACAAAGTGACACGTAATATATTTCAATAGATTTTAAGTACTCCAACTTTGATTAAAAAGTATTGAATGAATTAACTAATTTACGTCCATGGTAATAAAAGCAACAATTAAAATATGTTAGCTTTATCAATAACATGCCAAATGATGAGTTATATTGTTACGCCCTCGCCGGCATATGGCACTGCGGGGCGGCTTCTGAATGCGCGCGTCCACATAACCGAACTCTTATATATGGAAACGTGCCTCTGTGTTTTTAAGGATAGTAGCTTAGTTTAATTATGTTGGTTATTTAAACCCCTCGTTTTGCTGTGCACTTCGCCCAGTATTTATGTTGAATGAGTATTATCCGTTAACAATCCCGTGATGTTACAGAATACTGCGCCACCCATGCAGAAGCAGCAGGTCAGCATGAGCGCCGCCGAAGCTGCCAAGTTGAAGGCCTGGGATATCTGGTTCTGGGAACAGAGTCGGCAAATAAACGAAGATAATGCTCTGCTCCAGCACCTTCTGAAACCGATGCAGCAAGCCGTGCAGCAAACCGGGCCATGCACAACACGACCACAAGTTACCCCGCCCCCGCTGCCGGAGAACTACGCCGCGCAACGTGGGCAGCAGAGCTACCCGAATTCCTGGGGCATCCCACTGCAGGGGAATTATACAACGCCATGCAGCCAGCAGAACTACTCGAACTCCTGGGGCTTCCCACTGCAGGGGAATACACCACGCTGCCCAGTCCAGAATCGAATGCTGGCCTAGAACTTTTTTTGAGGCGGGTAACCGCAACCTCAGAGGTCCAGCTTGAGACCTACGGGGAGGTCTCAGCTGTGGAGCTCCAGCCCGAGGTTAACGTGGCAACCTTGGAGCTCCAGCCAGAGACCTGATGATGACAGCAGCCCGACTTTCAATCCCGCTGGAGGTGGTGCTCCGTCTGTCTGCTGCTGGCGAAGGCCGCCTCGTTTTCCGTTACAGTGAGAGACAATTCACACAGGGGCCCCGGGCCGCCGTTGGAGGGGGGTGCTCGCTTTGCCGTCGCCACAGTCGCCCTGCAAATTAAAGACACGCAGGTTTCTTTCACAGTAGTAAAGAAGAACTCTTCCTCCCATTCACTGTGTAAATGATAAGTTTTCTTTCTTTTTTCTGCCATGTTTTTGGGGCAAGAAACTGCATTCAGCCCACCTGTCTTCGCTGCGCCCGCTAGCTTACTCTCCATGAACTGACCTTTGAACTATACCTTTTCAACTTCAATATGGGAATAGTCAACTTTAATATGTGAATAAAAATTTGACAGTATAAAAAATAAATAATTAAATTTAATTAGAAACGCACATCAAATTTTAGACGCAGCTCATGGTGTGGCGTTATTTTTGGAACATGCCTGCAGGCGACTCATGTGGTCCTTGGGGGCAACCTCGTGCCCGCGGGCACCGTGTTGGTGACCCCTGCTACGGTATAACACTAGTGGGAAAATCACATGAAATTGTGACTTTTAGTCAACCACTTTTTCAGTCCTTGCTATGATTTTAGTCGAATTAAAAGACAAGATAGACCAACTTCGACTCACTAGCCTACATAGCTTCATTTGAACTTACAGTGCAGTAAAGTTGTCATGTTTGGTTTGATAATTTGCAGAAGTTAACTATTTTGGACTGCTACAGCAACTTGGTTATAAATAGTTGGTTAATTAAACAGGTCTTACCTTTGGGAAAATGGCAGTTGATGAAATGTGTAGCAGATGATGATTGAAGTCCATGTGGTGCAAAACGTCTTGGGTGGAAGTGGAAGGTAATTAAAACCAACGAGCTCCCAATGAGTAAACTTGATCAATTTTCTACATCCTGGACTTTCCTGATAAAATACAATTAAATTATACTCCGTGATTCACAGCTAATTTTTATTCAAACAAAACTGAGTAAAATGCAATTAATAATTAATGACAATTTGTTGAATTCCACACAATGTCATTCAAAATGGCACAAAGTCTTTTTTATTATGTGTAGGTTACTATCATTTATTTACTAAATATTAATGAACCCCAGTCTCAGTTTTTACAGTGCAGTGAGTGTATAGAAGAATTATGCATATTTGTCTTTCTAATTGTTAATGGAAATGTCTCGTCTTAATTAAACACATGCTTTCTTTCTGTGCTATAGCAATGTATTTTTGAATATACTTCAAGCACCCTATTCATTTGTGACATACAGTGGCATGCAAAAGTATTCAACACCCCTGGAATGGATCAGATTTCTCTGAAAAACAAATGATAAATACACAGTTTTCATTTCAGTATGTTTATTGCAAACCCATGTTCTCTTGCAGTGAATTTTCAAAGTCAAAATGAATTATTTATCAGCAAGTATTTCAAAGAAGTTCAAAAACTGACAAATGCTTCTTACAGAAGTATTCAACCACTCAGGTTCTGGAAGCACCAGATGAAAGATATTGTCTTAACAAGGACACAATTGACTTTGTGTCTTTACCTAGAATTTGTCTTCACCTGTTAAATATTGAAACAGTTCTAATTTTCTGAACTTCAGTTGAACCATCATTGAAGAGAGTCTGTCTGCCAGAAAGGAGTGAAAATGAATTTAGAATTTAGCATTTAAGAATTTAGGAATAGGGTATGAAATTATATCTAAGAGGTTGCACATCCCAGTAAAGCCGGGGTGCAAACTGTACAATTTTTAATAGTCCTTTACAATTGTTGCTTGTCAGGCTGTACAAACATGATCCCAGCTATAAGCCATGTCACACTGTGTTCTCAGTTTTAATTAATGTCAGACTGTACGACAGTCAAGACTACTTAAAAAAGGAAGACTCATCTGGATGAGAAGTCACACCGCATGACTGTGCTTCAAAACTTCTGACAATGGCAGAATTTTATATGAGGAAAAATTTTATGACAATGGTCGTTAATCGGCTGTTGACGAGCATGTTAAACTAGCGATCAAAGACTACAGATTTTGGCCCAGGATAATAGGAATCTTTTAGGATTCTCAAAATTTGTCTCGGACAGCCAAAGAGTATAGAGTGCACCTGGCTAAAGCACGTTTGGCTTGGTAGTGAGGAAGTTGAAACTGCTTCACACCACACTAGCTGTACCTTGACAAAACCGTCCCTCAAAAATTCTGCTTTCATCAGCTCAGATATTATGTTAAAAACTCCTCCTTTATTTCATTTTATTTTATTTTCATTCATTCATCTTCACTAACTGTTTTATCCTGGTCAGGGTTGTACTGGATCCAGAGCAATCCCAGCAATACTGGGCGCAAGGTGGGACTATTCATCCAGGCCGGTCAATCACAGGCCACCATGCGTACACACATTCACACATATGGGCAAGTTAGTTTAGCCAAACCATGTTTTGGACAGTAGAAGGAAACCCATGTGAACAGAGGGAGAACATGCAAAACTCTACAAGGACAGTAACTGAATGTCTTCTTGCTAGGTGGGGAATTGTTTAGCTTGTACAATATAATTTACTTGGATGTGCTAAATGTTTACAAAAACAAAGCTCGCAGGTCCTGTTCTACCCAGTCACATCTTATGTCAAATCATGAAAATTAAACCATTCCCTGAAACAAACTGCTAAACTTGCACGTCAATTTGCATTCGATGATGACTGTCATAGCCATGACACAAAGGACTGTAGACTCTTCTGCAAGTGCTCTTTGGATAGATAAGGGTTTGAACTGTCCTAAAGGGCTTCTGCTTATAAACCTCTCCATTGTAAGGTTGTAGATACAAAAGAACCACAAAAGAACAAAGTGAACCCCTTAAGCTTCTCGGACACAGACTTTCAAGACAAGACCATAAAACAAGCAACTAGTTTCTGAACAAGTAATTCATATGATATCAGTGGAAATCAGCAGTGAGGCTGGAACACTCTTCAGGATCACCCTCCTCTCAGTCCACCAACCACTTTATACATACTGTGTAGATCATCTATTGTTGGGCTCTGCAACAGCAGCAGATGGCGCCATGTGTCCATTTACAAAACTCTAGACTCCCAGTTGCTCTCTGGTTCTACTTAAAGGACCCCTCAATCCTGAAACACAATAGATTTGTTTATATTGAAATATCTGTAATGTGCTTAGTAGTTATGGTGATCAGTTATCATTTGATGCTATATTTTCGTTATTCAATTTTATTCAGTTATTCCCATGAATATTTAGCAGTTGTGTTCCATGCTGACATTACAGGGTGACAATACTAGCAAAGCTGCAATAATGTTTCATAGGAACAAAAAGCAAAACAAAATCAGCTTTCATAATCAGCATATAATGCACAGAATGAACTAGCATTGTTAGCTAGCTAGCTAAATTTTACACTCTAAAAAGGTGGGAAAAGGGTTGCCCCACTAACTCTAGAGAGCTTGCGAGCTAAAATATAATGTAGAGAAAAGTATGGTCAGTACCGATGGTCATTTCAAACGTGTTTTTACTTAGTCTGTGTTCTCTTTGTATTTCATTCTCTAGTCTGTGTTTTTAGCACTCCGGCCGGCACTCTTAATAAAATTAGTACTAAACTGTTGAGCTGATTGTCAATGGTACTGTCAAGGCTACATTTGTTGCACCTTTAATATGTAACCTTCACCTGGAAACATGGATATAGCACTGTAATTAATTTTTATAGTAAAGTTTTAAAGCTACACTACATACACCTTTGTAGGTAAAAGTTACATATATACATACATATATAAACAACAGGCCCAAGCAACAAGGAAGGATACAGTTTAATACCATTTTTCTGAGAAAAATGGCTACCTACACTACCTACATCCCTATTTCTCTGTCTACCTACCTATCTATTTTAAAGGGATAGTTTATTAATAATTTTAATTCTGTCATCATTTACTCACCTTCATGTCGTTCCAAAACTGTATGATTTTCTTTCATCTGTGGAACTTAAAAAAAGAGATTTTGAGAAAGGTTTTATTGTTTTTTTGTCCATAAAATGGAAGTCAATGGGCACCAAAATTGTTTGGTTACTAACATTCTTCAAAATATCTTCCTTTGTGTTCAACAGAAGAAAGAAATACATACAGATTTGGAACGACATGACAGTGAGCAAATGTTGACAGAATTTTCATTTTTTTAAATACCTTTAAATTTATAGATTCCACTAATGAAGAAAGATTTTTATTCTGTAGTTATTATTGGCTCCAGTGTCAGTTAGGACACATTCGTGTTTATTGAAAGAGATTAGTGACAACATCATTCTTTGTCTTCACTCCAAATGTATGTATTCTGGGTGTATGCACCAAAACAAAAGGAGGAAGCATTTGGCTTAAAAAATTACATCCTCTTACCAGAGTTCATTGGTTACCATCCAACAAACAGCCCACTCTACCTTTTCACTAACAACGATCATTGCCATGGCAACAGCTCAGTGTTTGCCATTGTGCAGCAAAAAAATAAACATAGAACCAAAGGAAGAATAATATAGCCAGACTTTAATAAGTAGAAAAGATGTGTGTTAATGTATTATTGATATAAAGACCTATATTTTATTTATATATCAAACAATGTATGTATTTAATATACAGTAGAATATATCAGATGTCATTTCCCAGTCTTTTGCTTCCCGTTTTTGTTTTTTTTTTTAAGAAAGTGGTGCAGTGGTGGCTTGGCAATTAAGGCTCTGGGTTACTGCTTGGAAGGTCGGGGGTTCAAGCTGCGTCTGTTGGGCCCTCGAGCAAGGCCCTTAACACTTTCTGCTCCATGGGTGCTGTATCATGGCTAACCCTGCACTCTGACCCCAACCTCCCAATGCTGGGGTCCATCCATCCATCCATCTTCTATGCCGCTTATCCTTCCTTCAGGGTCACGGGGGAACCTGGAGCTTATCCCAGGGAGCATCGGGCACAAGGCGGGGTACACCCTGGACAGGGTGCCAATCCATTGCAGGGCACAATCACATACACATTCACACACCCATTCATACACTACAGACACTTTGGACACGCCAATCAGCCTACCATGCATGTCTTTGGACTGGGGGAGGAAACCGGAGTACCCGGAGGAAACTCCCGCAGCACGGGGAGAACATGCAAACTCCACACACACAGGGAATTGATCCCCCGACCCTGGAGATGTGAGGTGAACGTGGTAACTAAGCCACCGTGCGCCCCCAACGCTGGGGTATGCGAAGAAAAGAATTTCACTGTGCTGTATATGTGATCAATAAAGACTCATTATCCTTAAAGCCAATATTTGTATGAGATGCTGGTGTACGTGCAAAATACACTATATGGCCAAAAATATGTGGACACCTGACCATCATACCGATATTCTCCAAACTGCTATCACAAGGTTGGAAGCACACAATTGTATAGAATGTCTTTGCATGCTATAAAATGATAATTTCACTTCACTGGAACTAAAAGGCCCAGACCTGTTCCAGCATGACAGACTGTATAAAGCAAGATCCATGAAGACATGGTTTGCCAAGTTTGGAGTGGAAGAACTCGAATGTCCTGTATAGAGCTCTGACCTTTAACACCACTGAACACCTTAAACCCCACTGGAACACCGACTGCACCCCAGGTCTCCTCATCCAACATCAGTGCCTGACCTCACTAATGCTCTTGTGTCCAAATGAACACAAATCCCCACAGCTACGCTCCAAAATCTAGTGGAAAGCCTTCCCAGAAGAGTGGAGCTTATTATAACAGCAAAAAGGGACTAAATCTTGAATGGAATGTTCAAAAACCACATATGAGTGTGATGGTCAACTTTTTGGCAAACTTTTGGCCATTTAGTATATTTCACAGGCAGAAGAACCAAATTCTGGCAGTTAAGAGTGTATTTAAATTTTTAGTTGCTGAATACAGAACCCAAGACAGTCATAGACATTAGATCTAAATTATGACCCAAGCTTGTAATTCCTTCACAAATTTGCTCAATCAGTGAATTTTATCAGGTGGAAGATTCTCCTCCATGGGACCTATTACTCATATTTTTATAGTAGTAGTAGTACTGTTGTGCGCATCATTAAAGAGACTAGCATGGCCCCACACCAGCAGGATTTAATGTATGCACATGCTGAATATTTGTGTTAACAATAAAAGACCCAAAACTTATTCCATGCAAATACAGACTGATATAGAGTGTCAAAAATATATAAACTAAAAAAACCCACCAGCTTTCTTTATTAGGGGGCCAAGCACAGAAGGTGCATAGACACTCTTTAATAATTGTATATTTCTTATTATTATTGTAATTGTTCCACTATTATTTTGAACATTTGAGCAGTTATAAAACAACTTTGACCAATAATAAGCTTTAGGTATCTCACCTAGAAATATTTCATTAAACTGACCTCAATATCACATCCTGACCTACTGTATGTAATGTTTTTCACCAATTGCATTGTGCACCTTCCTAAAATTTAAGCACAGCAGCTTTATTTTATTATTTGCTACATTATCACATTTGTTTGAGCTCCTTTCTTCTCCAGTGAATCAATAGACAAACAGGTTAAAATTATGTGGTTCAAATCACACACTGCAGGACTCGTATGGGAAACAAAGCTGATTGCACATAATGGCATCCTAAGGTTTATTTTCGTCACTGTTTGTGAATGACGCAGACAACAACAGACCAGCGACAGATAGGCTCTCATACATTTCCTGCTAGTTAAGAAGGGACAGCGAAATTGTTTGTGCCGCCTATATTTGTGTGGGAGCACAGATACCGTTGCTAAGAGGAAAATAAGAGGGATATCCTGCCTGGCCTTTCACCTGCTACACTTCCCATAAAAACACTTTTGCCACAGCCCTGTTCAGTTCAACTTCTCACAGAACACATGGATTATTCAGTGTCATACAATGAGTCATAAAGGTCTCATGACATTTTCCAACATCAACACAGTGTTAAATACCACACATACTTATACACATGCTCTTGAGCCATGTTTGGAGGAGTTTATTACAAAAAACAGACAGACATTTGTACCAAAAACTGAAAACGATGTATTAGGCAATACTCACCACAGTAAGACATGAATTGTTTCAGCAGAAATGTAGTTAAAAAAACTATAGCAAGCAGTATAGACATGGCAAAGCCAATTAGAAATAAACATAACCTCAGAACTCATGCAACTGCTAAGATTGCCAAGACTTTGCACTGGTTTGAATGAAATTCAAATTAATTAATTGAGGGAATTTTTTTTTCTTTCTTTTGCATATTCACTCCAGGAAATATAGTAGTTCCAATCCAGTTCCGGTAGTATGATCTGAGAAATCATCCTCATTTCCTGGTTCAGGCATTCCACTATCTTATTCTTGGCCCCTGGTCTGCTCAGAAGTAAGTAAAAGACTGCAGCGAGCTTGATGGGAATTTTGTCTCCTTGGTAATTTGACATCTTCAAGCTTTCTATGGTCAGTGAGGATTAGGAAAGGTGCTCATCACCTTCCAGGTAGTGCCTCCAGTCTTTAGGGACTGCTTTGATGGCTAACCAATCAAAAGCTCCCACTAAGCTCCCAATTTCATATGTCATAATTGCATGCAGCTTTATCATGTATAGGACTGAGTGATGAAGGTGATGAAGGCTTGGCACTCAAGAATCTTTGCAGCTCTTTGATGTTTCTGGGTTGGAGCCATGAGGCCACTACTTGGTCTTGTTGATCTTAATCAATTGTGCATCTAATATCTTTACAAAGAATGCTACTAACTTGATGAATTATTGGTTCTTATAGAGCTTGGTAAGGACCTGACTTACATGATTCACATGTTCCTGTACTCAGGACAAAACATTGAGAATGTAATCAATGTACACAGTTGCAGCACCATTCAAGAATTTGTGGAGTTCCTTTTTCCACAAATACACGGAAGACTGATGGGACATTGACAAGTCCATTAGTTATCACCATATATTCATATTGCCCTGACATGGTGATGAGCTCTATTTTCCACTCATCAACTCTCTGATTCACAAGTCATTGTATTTACTGTGCAAGTTTAGCTCAGTAAAGTGTTGTGCACCTTGCACTTGCTCAATTCCTGATGTCAGCAGAAGTAAGGAGTATGTGTATTTTACAGTGACCACATTTAGGCCCCTGTACTTGATACCGGGAGACACCCCCCCCCCCCCCTTTTACCCATGAAGAAGTCTGTTGATGCAGGAGAATTGCATGGATGAATGTATTCCAGCGCCAGTGCATCAGACTGACAAAGGGTATGCTTTGCAACATCAGGGAAAGAAGTCAGAGAGGAAGCCAATGGGACAATCCCATATCTAGAAGGTCTAGAAAAGGAGCAGAATATCCTTCTTGATCTCAGAGCTCTTTCTTTTGTATGAGTTGTATGACATGGAAGGGAGACACATGTATTACCATTGTCGCTCCATGATATAGAAGAGTTATGGCCTGCTAGCCAAGGAATGTCCAACATTATTAGATTAGGAAGGAATTTGTTGATGAGGAAAGAAAGGAATTCAGTAGGAAGGAATCCAGTGTGCATGGTTCAGTGTTTGATGCTAACTTTAACTTTTCCATCATCCAGTGAATGAATGCTGAGATGCTTTTACATAAGAGATTTTCTGGTGCCATCCAATTTCCTCATTCAAGTAGTTTCCAGGATAAGCTTCCTGGTAAAGTCCATATGTGTTTTTAAACAAGGTACAACAAGAGCACTCACGTGGGTCATTGATATGTTCTGGGGATGTGAAGCATGCTAGTGCTGCTTTTGTCCACAATATTTGCAGAAATCTTCCCATCTCTGATGACAACATAGCATATCCTATCTCCATCTTGTTGGTTTCAGGTTTACAAACAACAGTAAGTGGTGAGAGATTTGAGTTGAGCTGAAGACGTCTGGCCCTTAGCAGATTATTTGTTCAGGTAGTAAGTTGAATGAACGGGTTGTCCTTGAGCTGCTAGTCATTGCTTTATTTTATTTTTTTAGAAAAACAAGTGACTTCTGCTTGGTTGAAATGAAAACCTGCACCGACACCAGCCCTTTCCAGATGAGGTTTAACACCCCTAATCTATGGAATTAAGGAAGTGTTTACATTTGTTACTATTGGCCTTTCATGGTAACTCAGCTTGGAGGGTATCTCTCAGACCATGACAGAATGCAATCTTCAGTGCTGGCTCCTTCCAGCCACTTTCAGCAACAAGGGTGCAGATGACTACTCACATCGTCAGCTGCATAACTTTTCCCCAGTTTTAACAACAAAAGGTGATCTCAAGCTTCCCTCCTCAACACTGGGGGATCAAACACCTTCCTAAAATCCTGCTCAAACTGTTGAAATGTTTGTTCTAGTGGAGACTAGGTGTGATAAGTGGTGGTGACTCAGCTGGGGAATAATGATATTACAGTACTGGTGATATTTTGTAGACTGCAAACATCTGTTGAGAATATATGCTCCTAACAGGTAGCCTTGTGAGTCTACTGCTGACTGCAAATCCCAAACCTCTGTAACATGTAGAATGGCCAAAACACAGAAAGGAAAAAAAGTCAGAGTGCAGTGTTTTTGCACTGGTTTACTGAACACGCCAGGCTAAAGTACGCTGTGAACAGGAAGTTAGAGCAGTTAGAGAAGCTAGAGCGTTAAATTTCTGTAGATGTGCCAGTGGTGGCTTAGCGGTTAAAGCTCTGGTTTACTGATCAGAAGGTTGGGGGTTCAAGCCCTAGCACAGCACAGCCAAGCTGTCACTGTTGGGCCCTTGAGCAAGGACCTTAACCCTCTCTGCTCTAGGAGTGCCGTATCATGGCTGACCCTGTGCTCTGACCCCAGCTTCCTGACAGGCTGGGGTATGTAGTAAAAACAATTTCCCTGTGCTCTACTGTATATGTGACCAATAAAGACTCATGAGATTGTAAATTCTCCTGGCTGAAAGGGGTAATGTCCTAAGCTGGTATGACCCTAGCATTTATAAACACCAAGACTATGTGGGTTACACATAGTTTCAAATAATGAATAATTTTTGATAGTGGAAACATTTTCTAGGTCAGTCTGGTTCATTGAAAATAGTTATGGATTTTATTTATAAAGTATAGTCACTGTGTAATTTTTTCCAGCTTGTCAGATTCATATTCCTTATAACTTAGTTCTTTGTAATTACCACCCCCATATATGATAATACTATGAGTGTATATTTACACATAATTAGATTTTTACATTTATATAGTTCTACTATGATATTGGTCATTTATCTTTCCTGTTGCTGACTTCTGAAATTGTAGATATATTGATGTCTCAGAAAAGTTTTGTGAACACTGCAAACACAATTAAACAATCTGCAAGATGACTTGATCATACGTTCTTAGAAAAATTGCCTTTAAAGGTTTTTTAAAATTATTATTTATTTATTTTTTAAACTTCCTAAAGGGGTTCTATTTGGAAAGATTTTTCAAGACAATAGAGACAGTTGGCTGATGACCTGCACAGGTAAGGTAACTGATCTAGGATTGAGGATTGAGCAATTTTGTGATTGCAGAAATTAACACAAACTCAAGCGAACAATATTCGGAGGAGCTTGCAATTTTTCAAAATGTCCGCAGATTTTCTGTAGATTTGGGCCAAGATGCATCATGTGACATAATCACAATGGGCATTCAGCCAAAACCTTTGATTCACTTGGGTCAAACATGAGTACAGCTAAAATGTTTCCATGCAATTGCAATTTTGCCAATTCAAGTAGTTTTCCATAAAAAAAAATATGGAGAAAAATTCAAAATCGCAAATTTAGAAAAATCAAGCATTTTTGGCCGAAACAATCACAAAAAACTCTGAAATCCTGTAAGAACTGGATATATAAAAGTAGCACCCATACCTACTGTAATGCATGGTATGGGTCATTGCTATTTTGGGATCTGTTGTAAAGATTGATGGCATCATGAATTCCATTAAAGATATTTAATCCGCAAATTAGTCACCTCTGCCAGGAGGTTAAAACTATAGGTCAATAATTCAACCAGATCTTTCAACAGGATCCAATATTAATCCAAATCGAAATAGTTTTGGGACACAAAATCAGTGTTTTGTAACACTATTCTCTTTTTCTGGATTTAAACCTGACTGAAAACCTGTGGTCTAAAATAAAGGGAAGGATGACAATCATTCTGAACTGCTTAAAATTTAAACAGGAATTTTAAATTCCAGGACAACTTTCCAAATGATTCCGTTAGCCTTTTCTTGCTGAAAAATGACAACTTTTCTTTGTAAGAAGACTGCTGAATCCCAGGTGAAAAGTTCAGTTCAGAGCTTATCATTCAAGCACTGGAGCTCTGGCCATAGACCAATGTATTTTAATGATTTGTTGTGCTCTCTGCATTTGTACAACGTGTCCAAGGTCAAACAATGTTGACACTTTGCCCTAGTACTTAACTGAGAGTTGTGCATCTGGCAATGAGGCCATCAAGGGAACTGGCATAATGAGAACACTCAAGGTGACAAGAATCCCAGGTATCCTAGAATAACACAGGTTGATTTGTTTACTTGCATACTAATATGTTTGTGTGGGCAGAGTGGAGGGACTTTGGAGACACAAGGAAAGAAAGGTTCATGCATCTCTCAGCTAGGGGCTCAGGGGAAAAAAATCCTGGGTCAGGAGTCAGTTTCTGGAAAATGTCTGGAGGGTGTGTCATCACCAGAGTCTGTTAACATTGCTCGAAATATTTGTAGAATGGGATGTGTTTCAGTACTTGACACTTCATCTGCACCTAACTAGAGTGGCACTACATAGGTGAAACTACAAACGGATTTTCTATTGATTTTAACAGCTTGAATAGCTGTATGTTGTGATTTATTCTTCCAAACTCTTATAAACTCACACAATATTGTTGTTTTGTATGTGAAAGGTAGGTTATAAACACATAGATGTTGCAGATTTTTTGACATACAAACTAAAAGGAAACGGTGGCAATTTCAAGAAAGTTAATATGACATAATATGCATGAATGTATGACAGTTTAATACACTATCCTTGCTTTGCCTTACTTTTTTATTTTTATTTATTTATTTATTTAATTTATTTTTACAAACTGTTTAGCTTAAATGAACTTATTTGTATTGTGGTTTTAATTATGAGTCACTCATAATAATACATAATACATACATGATGAATAGTTAAAGATAGGGATGTAGTGAGGTTAATATTTCAGATGATACTATCTGAGATAATGTCACTCTTCTTAGTCTTATATAGTGCTGAAAAATCCAATCAATGGTTCCCACAGAGTTTAGAGTTTAGATGCAGCAGTAGCAGAGCCTCGGCTGCATAAGACTGTTTGTGTTGGATTATTATACAGTATTTGTGTGTGAGCATGGTGTATTCCTGTCTGTCTGTCACCCAGTATCACCCAGGATAGGCTCCAGACCCACCTTGACCCTGAGCAGGACAAATTGACTGAATGAAAAATTTTAAAAGTCAAAGAAGACTTTTAAAAGTCTAAGCGTGGTGGCTTAGTGGTTAGCACATTCGCCTCACACATCCAGGGTTCGATTCCCGCCGGGGCCATGTGTGTGCGGAGTTTGCATATTCTTCCTATGCGGGGGACTCCGGGTACTCCGGTTTCCTCCCCCAGTCCAAATACATGCTTGGCGTGTCTAAAGTGTCCGTAGTGTATGAATGGGTGTGTGAGTGTATATGTGATTGTGCCCTGCGATGGACTGGCACCCTGTCCAGGGTGTACCCCGCCTCATGCCCGATGCTCCCTGGGATAGGCTCCAGGTTCACCCGTGACCCTGAAGAAGGAGAAGGCGGTAGAAGATGGATGGATGGATGGACATTCATCTGGGGTGTACTCCTGCCTCACACCCATTGTTCCTGAGATATGCTCGGAATCCACTGCAACCCTAGCCAGGACCAGTTACATCAAGTGAATGGGTGAAGGAGTGAAATCTGTAGATCATTTCTGACTAATTTTGATTACAGTAATATCCAGAAAATCAATAAAGCAACATAAACAACATACATTTTTCAACATTGTGGAATCCTGACAAAGAAAATACTACTGGCAGCCTCACTGAAATTAGTCACAGAGCCTGAAAACCCTGGAAGAATTCCTTTTTGTGTGAAAATGAAATTCTTGGTCATTGTACAAATATTTTTAATGGAGTTTCCTTTTTTGGTGGTACAGCGAAATAAATGGCAGGTGCAAGAAAGAAAAGAGCGCAGTGTTTTCTCAGTATTCGGATTATCTTTAAAGTTCATGCCTAGCCAGATGGCAGGCAGGATGGTGTGGCAACTCTCAGTCAAGGGCCAAATCAAATAGCGTGGACTGTAGCTTTCCCGCTTCCATGGGCCTTGTGCTTTCTCCAACGGAAACAATGCTGGTTTGAAGGCTCCTGAAATTCCTTCCACCAGTTCCCAGCAGGAATGACAGGAATTCTGAGTGATTAGAAAGAACAATATTATGTTTTATGGTAAGAAGGAAAAAAAATAGATAGGCTTCGAGTGAATTTCTCAGAGGAAGTAATATATGCCACACAATTCATACACATAAACTTGAGTGACAATAGCGCTTTCAGAAGTGCAGTTTGCATATTTCTGTTGTCAACTTCCTGAACATTATTATATATATTTTTCCAAGGAAAGTAAAGATGTTGGTTCTGTCCTGTGGCTGACTAACTTTTCTCTTCTGTTTATGGGTTGGTGGGAAGAAAACCCAACGTCACAAAACATCTAGGCCCTTCAAACACTTCCTCCAGAGGAAGCAGTGGTATTTTTACACAACAGTGTAGGAAACGAGTGTGTGTACTAATGTGGTAAACCAATGTTTATTTGAGATTTTAAATGAAAGTGGGAAATTTCAGTTCTGAGAACCACCAGTGGCATTGAATACTATGCTTCATCTCTCGAACATAGCAAAGGCATTTTAAGTACTAAATTGCCAAACACTCTGAATTAACTCTCCTTCTAACATCCACCTACTGTACAAGCACTACAGTAATCTCAACAGACTATGAGGCTCTGTGAATCGTACAATACCTTAGACAAGTATGGTGTCAATAGTATCTCATTTGTCTCAGAGAGTGGCATGTCTCTCCAGGTTTGGCTCATGTCAAATATCCATGGGTCCTGGAACTGCTAACCGAGAAACTGCCAAGGAATTCATCCAGTGTAAGACGTCCAATCCAGCATGAAACACTTTAGATTTCTGGTACAGAAGAACAACTGATTCAATGTTTGGAAGAGACAGATGCTTGCTTAGAGACAGATGTTTAGATAATTTAACTGTGTTGCATTTGGGTACATCCATCCATTAATTTTCCACACTGCTTATCCTACACAGGGTTGTGGGTAGCCTGGAGTCTATCCCAGGGAACTCGGGGCACCCTGGACGGGGTGCCAACCCAACGCAGGGCACAATCACACACACCCACACTCACACACCCATTCACACACTTCCGACAATTTAGAGATACCGATCAGCCTACAACGCATGTCTTTGGACTGGGGGAGGAAAACAGTGTACCCGGAGGAAACCCCTGAAGCACGTGGAGAATTTGCAAACTCTATGCACACAGGGCAGAGGTGTGCATTTGGGTCAGCATCTTAATTTTATGTTACATGTATAAGAGGAAGCTGCGTAGGGAGCATGGTGAAATATTTCTTTCTGGTAATACATGCACAAAACTAACTTAAGATAAATAAGTGCATGTAAACTCTCACACCATAATCCAACACTTCACAGTACTCTCACAAAGGACAAATACAAAAAAAGTTATTTAGCTCTTAGCTTCTCTCGGTGTAAGATTGTGACTTGCTGCCAGAAATCAGAAGAGTTGGTGACCCTTTAATCAGAGCTCCCTTCAAAGAAAAGGTTCCCTTTAAAAAGAAAAAAGAGGGGGGGAATGATCAATCACAGTGCCTTTTTCTCACACACATTAAACCTCTATGCATTTCCACAACAATTTCACACAGTAGTTTAGAAAAAAACAGATATAAATACAGCATGGAGTTATATATCCTATTCACTCAACAGCTATGTCATGCCAATGTGACCTAATGGAAAAACTGACTAGTTTTGGAAGTTTGTGAACATAATCTACCAGCAGTTAAGATCCAGCAGAATTTTATGTAGCCCTGCACATCTGGTCTAGCAGAGGAGTGGATCAGGCACATCAGGGCTCATTCATCACTTCATCCAAGCCTTGTCAAATGCCATTCAGGATTTAACATATAACAGACCAACAGAACATAAGCTGTCATTGAACCTGAAAAAATAGTATATTCAGAGGTAGAGGTGTGTTTCATTGCCAATGTTCCCAGTGTTCCAATATATTGAATTTTTTTTTTTTTTTTTTAGATAAGGCTGCAGTGAAATTGTCAAACACATTTATTTTGGTTTTCACTAGAAGTGTCAATATTTGGGACTGTAGTTTGCAAAAATACTTGTGCACACATACATGTATAACTAGGGGACCATGATAGTGAACATTGTTTGCCCTTTCTCCTCAGGATTTTTTACTTAATTAAAAAAAAGGCCAACAAGTTGTTCAGAAGTGCTCAAAATACTACAGAGATAAGCATAACTTGTCTTTGCAGAAAATACAGAAAAATTAATTCAGGATAATATAAATTTTATGTGATGCCCTGAACTGGGCTGATTAAACACACATTTATTCATGTTTCTGAATAAGTATCTGTAGTGCAACTTACTAGAGTCAATATATTACAAAACATCTCCAAAATCATCACGCACATCAACAAAAGAGACAGTTGGAGAAATTCATTTAAATACAACGTGATAGTAGAGGGCAGAACAACCTTTGTTTAAATGGTGTTTCTATCTGGAGTGGATAGATAGATAGATAGATAGATAGATAGATAGATAGATGAGCATAGAATGTTTTGAAAAAAGTCCTTCATCAGCTATGCAAGCAAAGGATCATAGCTATCATTTCACTGTTTCACTATTATTACAACTATAATTCATTCATTTTCCTTCTACTACACCAATTCTACAAAAGGTGGGACACTGTGTAAATTGTAAATAAATGTCAACTTTTTTGAGACGTGTTGCAGCCATGAAATTCAAAATGACCTTTTTTTATTTCTTAAAATGGTACATTTCCTCAGTTTAAACATTTGATATGTTCAGTTGTGAATAACATATGGGATTATGAGATTTGCAAATCATTGCATTCTGTTTTTATTTACATTTATTTACATTTTACACATCGTCACAACTTTTTTGGAATTTGGGTTGTACTTTTCTCCTTGGGGTCTTTGTGTCAACATGCTGAGCAGCCTGTTTGTGGACACCTGACAATAACACATCATATCATATGTGCATCTTGAACATCCCATTCCTGATTTATTCCCCCTTTGCTGTTATAATAAGCTCCACTCTTCTGGGAAGGCTTTCCACTAGATTTTGGAGCATGGCTTTTTTTAATTATTTTTTTTATTCATTCAGCATTTTTATTCATTCAGCTACAAGAGCATTAGTGAGGTCAGGCATTGATGTTAAGTGAGGATGTCTGGGGTGCAGTCGGTGTTCCAGTTCATCCCAAAGGTGTTCAGTGGGGTTGAGGTCAGGGCTTTCTGCAGGCCACTCAAGTAGAGTTCTTCCACTCCAACCTTGCTAAAACATATCTTCATGGAGCTCGCTTTGTGTACATGAGCATTGTTGGAAAAGGTTTGAGCCTCTTAGTTCCAGTGAAGAGAAATTGTAATACTACAGCATACAAAGACATCCTATACAACTGTGTGCTTCCAACTGTGTGTCAACAATTTGGGAATGAACCACATATGGGTCTAATGACCAGGCGTCCACAAACATGGCCATAAAGTGTAACTATAATTTTTTTTTTCTCAAAAAGGTCTTAACAAAATTCTTAATAGTGATAATATTCTTACATTATATTATACATTATAAAAGTAGGGTACGGGTTAAAGGAGGCGTGAGGAGGGGGCGTGGCGGTGTGGGCGGGGCGACGGGACAGCTCCTTGCCCTCGTGGCTTTGGAGGAATCAGCTGAGCAAAGCTCGCGCACGTCGCAGCTTTTTTTTTCTTTCTTTTTTTTTCTTTCAAACAGCTGCACGTTAACTGTGTTTTCTTCACGCGCGCGGTGACAGTGGCACGCTAATAACTCCGGGATTCACCGCACTGCGCTTCATTTAAAGGTGAGTGACGGACGGAAAACTCGAGAGAAGACGCACTTTCCTCTGAAATAATCAAGTAGGATGGCTGTAGGTTTATTCTATCACTGTGCAAGTGTGTAAATGTTTAAAGACGGGTGCACGAGCGTCTTTTTTAATTTTTATTTCTTAAACCTCCGTGGCTCGAGACAAAACAACAAGGTGAATAAAGAAATGAATAATTTTCCTTTAGTCGGAATTTATGGAGGCTTTGTCCTTAACTGGAGAGAAGTGATTAAATGCAGTGATGGAACAGTGGCAGTCCCATCAGTCATTTCAGCTCCACTTTGACGTTGCTTTGTTTATGTTTACAAACAGCCTGAGGACATGCCAGTGTTGTTTAGTCACTGATACTCACACTGGCTGCTTTAAAAATAAATAAATAAATAAATAAATAAATAATAATAGTAATAATTTGTTTTTCAGAGTTACTGCTATGCAGTGGTTTGGGGAAACCCTTCACATGGTACTGCAGGACAGAACTAAAACTAGTTTCTCTTTTGTAAGAGAAGTAAAGGTGTAACATTTTAAACTCTGACTGCACCTGAAAAAACAATCCTTATCCAGAGTACCTTAAATTGATCTCATTTTATATAATGGAGCAGTTAAGGGCCTTGCTTAAGGGCCCAGCAATGGCAGCTGGACAATGCTGGGATTTGAACTCATGACCTTTCGATTAAAAGTCCAATGTCTTACCCACTCAGTTTGTACCGTTATGAAAATTTTTTTTTAATAAGTTTACAATAAAATAAGTTCTCACTTCGGGCATAAGCATCATCCACGTCAGCCTCTGTCTCATCACTTGTGGTAAAAGTCCCTCAAGGCATTTAAACACAAGCCTTGTCATCTTCTCCTCATTGATTTTCTGTTCAGGTTGATATCGGTGCTCAAATAATTACAGTCAGTTCTGTGCTGTTGCCTAAATCTCTTGTTACTGATGCTTTTTTATTAGGCCATTGGAACATTTTTAAAGCTTCCTGATTGTCTAATCCGGTATCTGATCACAAACTGAATTGATTAGGCATATGTCCATTTCGGATATCCAAAAACGTAAACATTGCATGAGATAAGCACACATAGCATGGTTGTACACATATTTAGGATGACTGATGGCATGTGCAGACAGGGAAGGTTAGAAATTATCCGAAATAAAAACACTTCCCTGTTTTGATTTTTGTTGAGTTTTTTGGTAAAATGTATTTGTTTAGTAAAAAGTGATGTCAAAGTGTATTATTGATAGAAAAAAAAAAAAAATTAATTAATTAATTTCATTTTTGGGCTGTTTTCCAGAATTCAGCCACAGAACCGTCTGACCGGATTTCCCACACTGCTACACACACACACACACACACACATACACACACACACCTACAGTACTGTGCAAAAGTTTTAAGCATCCTATTTATTTTTTAGTACAAACTTTGTTGTAGATTTTTATTTTACAACTTCTACATTAAGGCTGATTGGCATGTCCAAAAGTGTCCGTAGTGTATGAATGGGTGTGTGAATGTGTATGTATTACCCTGCGATGGATTGGCACCCATCCAGGGTGTACCCCGCCTTGTGCCCGATGCTCCCTGGGATAGGCTTCAGGTTCCCTGTGACCCTGAAAAGGATAAGCGGTATACAAGATTGATGGATGGACAACCCCTGGCAAAAATTATTATAGAATCGCCATACCGGGCTTTTTTTTTTAACTTCATATCAAAAACAGATGACAGATATGGCACAAAACTATTTATGTTTAATAGCTGAATATGCTGGCTTCATGAAACGTACCTCAAACAAGTTAAATGAAACTATTTTCATTCATTTGTACAACTGGGTTGAACAAAGACAGATTCTTATACACTATAGCTGGTCCACAATCGCTTCACTAATCTAAGCAATACAATATGCTTAAAATGACCAGCTTCACCAAACCATGCGATGAGACTAATTTACTGTATAGCAGACCTTACCTCTGCTTTTTTTTGAGCTGGTCCTAATTCATTTGACGTCAAGAAACCCTGATACGACAACAGCCATTTGGTGTATAAATCTTGAATATGGATTGAATTATTATGAACATGCTGCTGGGAACCACATGATTGTTGAAAATTTCGTCATGCCTTGCACAAAACCACAGCTTTTCTATTCAAATATTTTGCAGATGTTTGCAAAATTTGATAATGTAAATAAAATATCTGATTCCAGTTTAATATTACTAAATAGCTAGCTAACATTTTAGGTTATATTTCTTATAGAACCCGAATCTGATTCAGTTTTTTTTCCACATCTGATATTTGAGCAGGAATTTCTGCTGATATTTGCCTGATACAGACATCGAATATGAGATCGGTGCCATCTTTAACTATAATACTGTTTGTTCAAGGACTGTTTTTTATATGTCTCACCAGAGCTGTCTAAGCATTCACTTCACACACTTGTCATCCAAAAGCACAATGAGGTCACAGCGATCCCAAACACAAGGCACTGAATCAATACAGCAGCACTTAATGGCTGCCTCAAGGGCTAAAGGTCAATGTTAATTAAGATCAGTTCAGTTCATTACGCTTTGTACCTTATTCTTTTTAAAAACGCTTTATTCATTATCAAGTGTCTGAAGTATCGTCTTAGAACTAAGCTGCTTTTAATTCCACCTTAGACCTTGTATGCATGAAGGGTTATATCACACAGTGAGTGAGCTAATTTTGGGTTTTGGGTTAACAGTATCACAAATACAGTTGAATATCTTTGTTTACAGTGGCAGCTTTCTCTGGGAAAGTTAACATTTGGCTAAATGAGAGAAACCTTCTTGAATAATCTAATCCAAGAGAAGATGTAATAAAAATATGTGTTAGTTGTGCTCTACATCTTTCTTTGAATCCAATAATTATAATTATCCAAGCTGTTTTCTTTAACCCGAGCTGCATGTTTATATAGGTTCCGAGCTTGACCTAAAAGAAAACTCCACCCTGAAACATATTGAATGTTTATGATTAAATCTTTGTCATGTGCTTATTGATTTGTATCTTTTAACTAGTTGTAATATGCCTTTGTAAAATTGGATCAACTTTACCACGTTTGTACTTCATTTTACGACTAGATTGGAATGAGTCCATCCAGCCTTTTTTTTTTTTTTGGCATAAATTTGTTTATTCACACTTTAAAGTCTTAAAACAGGGGTCGTACAAGGTGCTTGAATTTGGCTTTTTGAAATTTAAGTGCTGGAAAACCTTGAAAATAGTCATTTTAAAAAATCTAGTGGTGCATAAAAAGTGCTTGAATTATAAAAATTCAATAAATACAAAATCGCTAAAAACTTTAAAGTGTTCATTTTCAATAGCACATGAATATATCCTTTTCAGTCAAAATATGACTCCAAGCTGCAGCCCTTCTCTTCACTCACTCATTGTGACAGAGACAGCTCCTGTCCACTTTTCAGACTCCTTACTGACTTTTTTTTTTTGTTAGTTTCTTTTTTTCTTTCAAATAAGCACCTAGCGACAAATCTAGTGACTTTTTGGGCAAACCTTAGCTACTTTTCCATAGAAGAGAGTCACCAGTGCTGCCCCGAGGTCTTGCTTTCCTGCTGAAGTTACACCCCTCTTCAGTCACTATTTCACACTCGTTCCATTGTCTGAAACCAAAAAATATGTACATGAGAACAGCCTTTTTGGGAAGTCGGCTGTATTAAAATACAGTAAGTGAGCACAGAGAGTAGGAGAGAAGTAAACAGATGTAAAGGGCTGACATTAGGCAGAATGCAAATATGATGCGATGATGTAATTAATATGCTAATTAGCGTATGACATCATCTAGCGACAGTTAGAGACTTTCCAATGAAAGTTGTTGGCAACAGTGCTCCTGTCACTCACCTGAATACAGACGTTATGGTGAAGACCAAGCAATGCCTGGGAAATGCTAATTTAGTCCAGCATGGCTGGAAAAGGCACCATAATAAAAATTGGTTGTTTTATTTTTATTATTATTATTATAAACATTTTTTGGAATTTAAAAAGAAAAATAAAGAATATATTTGAATGACATCTCTTGTGAGAGGCACGGTGGCTTACTGGTTATCACCTTTGCCTCACACCTCCAGGGTTGGTGGTTCGATTCTCACTACTGTGCTGCATGTGCAGAGCTTGCCTGTGCTTCGGGGGTTTCCTGCAGGTACTCCAGTTTCCTCCCCCAGGTCCCATGAATTTTTAAATTGTCCGTAGTGTTTGAAAGGGTGTGTGAATATGTGTGTGATTGTGCCCTGCAATGGGTTGGCACCCTATCCAAGGTGTCCCCTGTCCCCTGGGATAGGCTCCAGGCTCCCTGCGACCCTGTGTAGGATAAGCAGTACAGAAAATGAATGGATGGACACCTCTTGTATAGTCCTTGAAATTATTATTATTTTTTTTAAATATCTTGAAAAGTCCCTGAAAGTCCTGGAATATTATTATGAAGAATCTGTATGAACTTTTTCTCTCATCCCCGTTTTCTTTTTTGCCACTTGGTATCTTTTTGCTCTACATTTTTAGACAGGTGTTAACTAGGTCTGTAAATCGTATTATATTGGTCTATATGATACCTCTGGGTAATGAACAGTACATTCACAAGACTGCAGTATAAGTAGCCAAATTATCAGAAAATACCACTTATATTATGTGAGGTGTAATTACATTTTAAATGTAATTAAGCTTATATTCCCTCCTCTGTAATAGTAGATCAGCAGGAAGCAGGAACTGGAAGTTTCTCCCAAATCCTTATGGTCTTGTGTATAGTAGCACATGTCTGCTTGTCCGGTATTTAGCTTCGCTGACAGTCAACAATTGATGGACAGCAAAATTACAATGTGCTGTATCTTCCAAACATGAGTAGCAAAAACAAGCATTGATACCACAAACATGCCCACTAGGGATGTAATGATGCACTGCGAGCTGATTGAAAATCAATGAAAATATGTGACGATTCAAGTCGGTTGAGATGATAAATTATGATACACGTTCTAAACAGCAGGGGTGCTAAAGCTGTATACTGTGACCTCGCTTTTCAGGCGCTATAGCAGCAAGTTGTAGCATTAGTAGCAAACATGGCGGCGGCAAGAGTAGATGTTCATGTTCAGGATGCCCCATCCTCATTCAAATCAGAGGTGGTGGCATTTTGGCTTTCGGCAAACTAAAAATGAAAGCGGTGAGGTGCTAACAGACAAAACAAAAACTGTGTGCAGATACTGCAAGATGTTAATATACACTAATAGCACAATAAACATGATGCAGCATATAAACCGTCACCACACCAAGAAGCTCCAGTCACTTCAGTCTGCATGTAAAGAGCTATTAATAAGCCAAACCTCACTGACCGGCGGATTTGCAGCCCCGCTTGTGGCGACGAGTGCGAGAGCCACGGAGATCACAAGGTGCATCTGTGTTTTCATGGCAAAAGATATGAGGCCGTTTTCTGTCACAGAACATTAAGTATTTTGGCTACTGGTCATGGTCAGTGAATTTCACATGCTACTGGTCATACTTGACATTGGAGCCCAAATACACCATCCCATCATGCCCCCACTTTAGCCAGACGGTCATGTCAGCGCTTAACAGAGAAACAAAATGTAAGGTAGTTGAAATTCTCAGAAAAGCAGTTTTAGTTTCTGGTTTGTTTCCTCACTATTTTGCTGTGCGTGTTTGTGCTCACTAGGGCGGGTCTGGAAAAAAAACCTTTAATCTAATTTTGAGACATTAGAACACAGACAAACCGATCTCTTCTGCCTCCTGCTAAGAAACTGTCAATCCATCTCAGGGCACCGGCTTATCCATCTCCTTCCATATTCCAGAATTGCCTGTCAGAGAGCAAATACCTATATAATCACCAGCAACTTTATTTGAAATACCCGTACAACTGCTAATTAATGTAATTATCCAACACATAAAACAATGCATATTACAGGTCAAGAGCTTTAGTAAATAACATCAGAGTGGGTCAAAATGTGATCTCATTGACTTTGCCCATGTCATGGTTGTTGGTGCCATATAGGGTGGTTTGAGAAATTCAGAAACCACTGACCTCTTGGGATTTTCAAGCTAGACAGTATCTAGAGTTTATACTGCATGGTGCAAAAAAACCAAAATATCCATCAGTTCTGTGGCTGGCCTGTGAGAAAGGCCAGAGGAGAATGGTCAGTCTGGTTCGAGCTGAAAGGAAGACTATGGTAATTCAAATAATCACTTTTTATGCATGTGGTGAGCAGAAACGCTTCTCAGAACACACAACACATGGACCTTTAAGGTGGATGGGTTACAACAGCAGAAGGCCACATTGGGTTCCTCTCCTGTCAGCCAAAAACAGGAATCTGAGGCTACAGTAGGCATAAGTTCACTGAAACAGGACAGTTAAATTGTCAAGAAAAATGTTGCCTGGTTTGATGAATCTCAAATTCTGCTGTCAGAATTTGGCATCACCAGAATGAGTCCATGGATTTAACTTGCCCTGTGGCAACAATTCAGGTTGGTGTTGGTGGTACAATGATGTGGGGAATGTTTTCTTGGTGCACATTGGGCCATGTAGCACCAATCGAGCATCATCAGTCTATCTGGGTATTGCTATTGACCACATGCATCCCATTTTGGCCACAATGTGTTCTACACATGTGTACCACATATCTTGCCTGTATACATAGTGCTCATGCTGTAAAAAATGAACAGCTGCTCTGCTCGTGTGCCTTTAGGTTGCTGCCAGTCCTGCTGTGTCCTGTCCTGCCTGTCCTGTATAGTCTGCATTCACTTCAATTGGTCTTCTGTGTGTTGCACTCAGTGCATTCTCAAGCAGAAGAGGACAGTCAGTATGCAGTACTGCTTGACTAAGTGTAAAACTTTGAACTAGAATGAAGCAGTGCTCTGTGTGTCTGAATTGAAATGTGACTTTTTTTCAGTGACTTGTGCCATTAGAGTTTGTCCAGCTAAATGATTCGTTCAGATTGTTCACCAATTCATTCAGTTGCATGGTTTGCCCAAATGTGCAGTGTGCTCATGCATCTCTTTAAGGCAGACAACAATCAGTTTGCATGGAAATGCTGGAAATCTCTAGTGTGGGTTGAACAAACCCAAACAGGACTTCATGAACTCACTGATTGAAATACTGACCCACTGAATGAGTGAATAAGCGGTCGTGACTAAAAGGGTTCACTGACTCAAGGGGCACAAAGAAGCATGTAAAATGTATGTTTGGTAATTATTATAGATCATAGCTATTTAGCTGATTTGCTGATGCTAGAGTCAGTCAGTCCAATTAGTGCAATTATTGTTTGCACTTGCAAAGCTGATCAGCAGCAAGTGAATGAAAGGTACAGAGGAGAAAAAAGAGACAAGAGTACAATCTACTAGTAAGACTAATGACTGCTCTTGGCACAGAAATGGAATAAGAAATTTACCCACTGTGTTGTGTTGAGTACATAATTTTCTGTTTGGACCTGTAGCAGATAATTTTTATTTCTGGGCACCATGTCCCTTTAACATTTGGAGGGGAGTGAATTGTTGTTGTCCCCAAAATTATGGATGCTCAATGCATAGTAGTTTCACTTTGCTGTTAAAAAGTCTATCATTTTAAAACTACCGTGGTTTTTATAATGAAATTCATAGGCAACCATAGCTTAATTTCTTGTACACTGAAGACAAATGGGAAAAAGACTGTTGGCCACCTTTAGTTTAACAGAATATGCAGCTTTATTACCTAGTGGTTGTGTATAACTGACAAAGCTATAACAGTTAATAGGTAAGCTGAGTAAAGTTGCAAGTGAAACTGTCAGCCAGGAGTTACTGCAAATGCTAGTTGAGTATATGACTCAGTATATATCAGTATATTTCTGCTGATAAAACACCACAAACAGGTATTATAACTGTGGGATACCTCCTATGATGAATGCTGAGACCGTCAACCAAGTCACAAAGTGAGATATAATGTAGGGTTTACAATAATTACAATTGTCAAAAGGCCATCTTTCACTAGAATCTTCTTATAGAGTTTCTGATGGATTGGCATTGGTTCCATTCATTTGAAATAGGGAACATACTAAACATCAGAAGAAATGCTCTACAGGTTCACTTTCATGGAGTTCTGTAAGTTCAATTGCCAAAGCATCTAGTTTGGCATCCTGCATGGGCTCACAAGGAGAGGTTGTAAGGGACTCCAGCAAAGAGAAGATCCCATGATGGGCATATGAGGGAGTGTGGTGGGTGCTTCTTTCAGAAGAACCATATGCCAACATGTGTTGAACTGTGTGGGCTGAGCTATGTGTGATACCAGGTTGCACATACATCTAGAGAGTATCAGTTAGGTTTTTGGGCCCCTTAAGTATCACTGGGCGTTGGTGCTTGTGACTATCAAGTTATTTAGGTTGCAGCACCTGGGTAAGATTATACTCTGAATAAGGGGCTATATCTGCAATGTGGTATGCCGTGTCAGAATCAGCATCATTGCACAGTCATTATTGGAGGTGTCCAACCAAAAGGCTGCTTCCTTAACATTGGTGAACATGTAATTGGTGCTGGACTTCCAGGGAATTCAGACACTGGCTGCATGAGTCCAAGTATTGCAACATATCTTGCTAGTCACTGTTGTAGTTAATATGGGTGAAATACTCAAAAATGTGGTTAACGTAGTGGGCTAGCTGAGCAGTGCCATGATTATGGGGTTTGCAATTGCCATTGAGAATGAGGGGCAAACGGAGGGAAATCGACTCCAGTGTTGATGTTGTTGGCAAGTGGCAAAGATAGGAGCTAGCTATGAACATGGCCTCAGCTGTGCTAGCCACAGGCTGACCAGTTGGATAGACAGCAGGGCATGTGGAAAACTGAGTGCAGACGCTGAGGGAGAATGGAAGTACACTGAGTGAGACCCCACCTAACCACAAGTCTGGTAGTTGGGAAATTGCAGATGCTGTGGGACTGAACTAAAGCAGCAAGGGAGATGCCACTCGGTCGAGATAAGGAGGGAAACAAATTCCAACATCTAGAATCAAAGTGTGCTATTGTGCGTACGGACTAGTGTTATGAGGATGGAGGATTGCTTACGATACACAAATGTATCATATATGTGCCACAGCTGATGATAATGTTAATCAAAACAATCTGATGTTAATTTTAATCTGATGTTAATTTGCTAGTCCAGCTGCTTGTCCAGTTAACTTGCTGGACCAGCTGCAGTTCGCGTATCGCCCCAACCCCTCAACGGATGATGCCATTGCCACCACCCTACATCTGGCCCTCACCCACCTGGACAAAAACGACACCTACGTTTGAATGCTGTTCAAAGACTTCAGTTCAGCATTCAACACAATCATTCCTCAGCACCTGATTGGAAAGCTGATCCTACTGGGCCTGAATACCTCCATCTGCAACTGGATTCTGGACTTCCTGACTGGGAGACCTCAGACAGTCCGGATCGGGAACAGCATGTCCAGCACCACCACACTGAGCACGGGGGCCCCTCAGTGCTGTGTGTTCAGTCCACTGCTGTTCACTCTGCTCATGACTGTGTAGCAACACACAGCTCCAATCACGTCATCAAGTTCGCCGATGACACGACCGTGGTGGGTCTCATCAGCAAGAGCGACGAGTCAGCATACAGAGAGGAGGTGCAGCGGCTAACGGACTGGTGCAGAGCAAATAACCTGTCTCTGAATGTGGATAAAACAAAAGAGATGTTTGTTGTTCAGTGGAGAGTGACCACTCTCCACTGAACATTGATGATTCCTCCGTGGAGATCGTCAAGAGCACCACATTCCTTGGTGTTCACCTGACTGAGAACCTCACCTGGTCCCTCAACACCAGTTCCATAGACAAGAAAGCCCAGCAGGGTCTCTGCTTTCTGCGAAGGCCCTCCATCATAGACATTTACACCACACACTGCATCTGCAAAGCCACCAGCATTGTGGATGACCCCACTCGCCCCTCACACAAACTCTTCACCCTCCTGCCTTCTGGTAAAAGGTACCGAAGCGTTCGGGCCCTCACCGCCAGACAGTGTAACAGCTTCTTCCCCCAAGCCATCAGTCTCCTCAATACTCAGAGACTGGACTGACACACACACACACACACACACACACACACACATACACACACACACACACACACACACATGCCCGCACTCTGAACTGAACACCATCGCACTCCCACTGTAATACTTACACGTTACTGCATTGACTCTATTGCATTTTTGCTGCTATTGTTCTCATTAAAAATATTTTAAAAAGTATTATATATACACTTTACCTAGCTGCTACTGCAATAACTGCTATGTTCATATTTGGTATAAGCTAATCTGCTGAATACTAAGTCATAGCATGTTATGTTTACATTTATACCATTTTTAAATTATATTGTTATTCTTTAGCACCTATCTTTTACCTATTATATTGGACACTTTCACACTAAAACTGTGAACTGGTCGGCGCTACACTGTCACCTACTGTGCCTATTGTCCTGTTTTAGTAGTACTGTCCTGTCTTGTGTTGTTTGCACACGTTTGCATGTGCACTTTATGTGAAAATGTGTAGATCCTATTTAGTTCTGTGTCGTCTCATGTGGTTAATGTCTTGTTTTATGTAGCACTGTGGTCCTGGAGGAACGTTGTTTCCTTTCACTGTGTACTGTTCCAGCTGTATATGGTAGAAATGATAATAAAGCCACTTGAACCTGAACTTGATCTTACCGGTGTTACATGGTGTATGGCTGCATACCGATTACATCACTTGTAGGGATGGGTGGAAACATTATGCTTTGGGGGTGTTTTTCTGCTAAGGGGACAGGACAACTTCACCGCATCAAAGGGACGATGGACGGGGCCATGTACCGTCAAATCTTGGGGGAGAACCTCCTTCCCTCAGCCAGGGCATTGAAAATGGGTCGTGGATGGGTATTCCAGCATGACACTGACCCAAAACACACGGCCAAGGCAACAAAGGAGTGGCTCAAGAAGAAGCACATTAAGGTCCTGGAGTGGCCTAGCCAGTCTCCAGACCTTAATCCCATAGGAAATCTGTGGAGGGAGCTGAAGGTTCGAGTTGCCAAACGTCAGCCTCGAAACCTTAATGACTTGGAGAAGATCTGCAAAGAGGAGTGGGACAAAATCCCTCCTGAGATGTGTGCAAACCTGGTGGCCAACTACAAGAAACGTCTGACCTCTGTGATTGCCAACAAGGGTTTTGCCACCAAGTACTAAGTCATGTTTTGCAGAGGGGTCAAATACATATTTCCCTCATTAAAATGCAAATCAATTTATAACATTTTTGACATGCGTTTTTCTGGATTTTTTTGTTGTTATTCTGTCTCTCACTGTTCAAATAAATCTACCATTAAAATTATAAAATGATCATTTCTTTGTCAGTGGGCAAACGTACAAAATCAGCAGGGGATCAAATACTTTTTTCCCTCACTGTAGTTCAGTTAGAGACCGGACTCTACAATTAAAAACGGAACCCGTCTGCTCAATTCAGCATGAGCCGAATGAGTTCAGTTCATTCGTCAGAGTTGCAGCACAGATCAGCAGGAGTCAGATTTCACAGTGTTTGCTGATTTTCACTTTTTAAATTAATTTATTTTATATTACAGCATGGTGTATGCCGTGCTTATTCGTTTTGTTAATGAAGCCATCTTATTCGTTTTGTTAATAATTAAGTTCTGTATTTAATATAAGCGAGTTTGTCATTGTACTGTTTTGTTGTTGTGTTTTTCATTAAGAATAATAATGAACCCACCATTCAATCAATTGCTGCTAATTTGAAATACAAGTGAAATGTGCACAGCTGCACAGGCATTGATAAGCGATTTAAAAGCGAGAGGGAAAAGAGGAGAACGTGCCAACGACAACGACAACCCCCACCATCACCACGGGTGATACCAGTGGGAAGATTTCCTCACAGTCACATCCCGATTTTGTAACCTTTTCCAACCTGATGAGCATCAGCAACTCTTTTTCTAAGGTCCTCAGCAATCTCCTTTGTTTGTGCCATGATACAATTCCACAAACATGTTTTGTGAAGATCAGACTTTGATATATTGCCCTCAGGACAATCAGGTGCTCACTCACACCTGATTGTCATCTCATTGATTGAAAACACCTCTAATTTCACCTTCAAATTAACTGCTAATCCTAGAGGTTCACATACTTTTGCCACTCACAGATATGTAATATTGGATCATTTTCCTCATTAAATAAATGACCAAGTGAACATTTTTGTCTCATTTGTTTAATTGGGTTCTCTTTATCTACTTTTAAGACTCGTGTGAAAATCTGATGGTGTTTTAGGTCATATTTATGCAGGTATATAGAAAATTCTATAATTCTACAAACTTTAAAGCATCACTGTAATTGTCTAATTAACTTGACATAGCATAATTAAATGGTCTGCACTTATATAGTGCCTTTTAACCTTTGTGGTTCTAGAAAGTGCTTTACACTGTTTCTCATTCACCCATTCACACACACACCAATGACAGCAGAGCTGTCATGCAAGGTGCTAGCCTGCCATCAGGAGCAAATTGGGGTTCAGTGTCTTGCTCAAGGACACTTCGGTATGTGGAGGCATGTGCGCTGGGGATCGAACTGTGTTAAATAAGACACCCTGACAATCAGATTATTAAGTGGATTCTCCACTTCAATTGAATGGGTTAAAATTTCATTCAGACTGTCCTCAATCAGTTTACACTGATCAAACATAAAAGTATATAAAGTTTGTTTATTCTGATTGAGGAATTACTTCAAATATTAACAGATTATTAGACTGCATGTCTGCATGTGAGAATTTGATTTTTTGGTTGGGGGGGTCTTAAAATTAATAATTTATATCAATAAATAATATATAATATAATAATAGTGTATATATAATCTTATAGGCTTAAATGAAATAAAAACCGAAATATAAAAAAATTAAATTAGGCTCAGACATCTGTTTCGTAACTATATGTGCATGTTTATTTTAACACTTCCTTCAGTGAAACAACTCAATACAGCCTTGTTGTGTCATGTTGTTGCAATGAGAAACTGCCTGAGGGCGCTGTGGGATACAGTGTTGTGATTGAGTGGATAATAAAGAGAGCGAGTGAAACACAGTCGCACGTTTCTCTGACGAATACTTAATTTCTGTGCATTATACCACAAGCCTATAAAACAAATAAAAGAAATACCAGTAGGACGGTAACCTAAATAATATGTTAAAAATCTAAATATTAAATAATTTTTTTTAAAAACGTGGCTGAGTGACATGCCTGGAGATGGATCTTGAGATTTGGAGGCTAGTGTTTTCCCGTTTAACATTTATTTTTTTCCCATAAAGCCGGCATACCGTATGGTTTCATCCAAATTTATTGGTTCACCTCTCTTGTTAGGATCGAATCCAAAATGTTCCCAGATCGCCGATGTAACAAGATCCATCACAGTGGCAGAACCCAGAATTCGCCTGAGTGGATTTTGCCACGCTCAAACAAACCCGCGCCAAGCTAAACTAACAGACAACACCATATAAGGCATTTGATTATGATTTGTGTATTAACGTAAAATCTCCCGCTATATGGTAGGCCATAAATACAAATTTATTATTGCAACTGTTATTATAATTACACCTGTCTACAAAACGTTGTACTTTGTACTTGTCATAGTGCCCACACAAGAAGAAACATTGACTCCACCACCTGCCATGGCCACTGTCACCGCCCTAGCGCTTACACATTCATGTTCAAGAACTCAAAGCCCGTCTTCTGGCTTTCTAAGTTTTTTGCCATCAGTCTGTGCATCTGTTTGAGATTCTTGGTAGCTCAATATCTCAAAAATTTCAAGAAGGTCAAGTTATCTTGGCTAATCAGCAAACCGGTGGATGTTTTTGGGAAGTATGAGGAAACAGGAGAACCCAAAGGAAACAAACATGGACCCTGCGCAGAGCATGCACAGAAACTCCAGCAATCTGAGCTCTGATCACACCCCACCTTGGAGCTTTGAGACAGCAACAATACCCGTTGCACTACTGTGCCTCCCTGTAAACAAACAATTAGGCTTAAAATGTATTTAGCTCTGGATATTAATGTCAAATTAGCTTCATGAAATAAACTTCAATATCTTTTCTGCTGACCAGGTGAGTGTGTGGCACCAGTTGGCTGTGGAACCTTGAAAGAGCATGGCGGTCGCTGAATGCCCAGACTACTTTGTGCTCCACCCGAAATACCAGGTAAAGTTTGTTTAGCTGTTTTACAACAGACGAGTAAACATAGTATTGGGAAACTCGAGATGTATTATGCTGATAGAAATTCTCTGTCGCAAATTCCTTGTAGTTCAGAACTAGGTTTACTTTTGCACTGTTGCTCAAATTACTAGATCCATATATTTTCTCAGCATACAGTAGGCTAGCCAACTGAAGCACTGTATTATGTACTACATGTCTTTGGCCTGTGGTTGCAATGGTATACACACACACACACACAGACACACACACACACACACACACACACACACACACCCCTCTGGTCTGCATGCCTGTCGTCACCATGGTGTTGCCATGGCACTACACAGCTGATACACTGACATGTAAAGTAACGCCTGAGACTATTTATACTAGGGTTGCACACTCTTTCTGCATCTTTCACTCCCTCTCCACATCTCCCTGCTTACTTGATATAATTCCTCTAACTGTGCATTGCTCTTTTCCTGTCTTCTTGACAGCTTTTCTCGTAAACTCTTCTTGTTGAACATACTGCATAGGAGGTAACACTCATGCAGTTAGTCATATCCCCTACCCCACATGGACATGTGTATGATCTGCTTCTCACACTCCATCCTGTCCTTTTTCTGATTCTTCTAGCACTTTTCTGATCGTGCCCCACTTTCTCTTTCACTTCTCTGCTCTCTTGTTGCAGCAGTGGAGTGTATAACATGCTTGTGAACATGGCAGGGCCTTGTGTGTGTGCAGCAGGGGCTTGGGCTGCCCTGTTTCTGCGCTCTTATATAACTGTGGACCAGGGGAGGCAGTTTCTGAGAGCCAGAATCACCCTGAGCTGGGAATGCAGCCCAAGCATATCCTGCAAGTATTCAAACACACTGGTGGGTTTTTATCTGCCGCATTCTCCCTATCACTTTTTGCTCTGTAGCTACAACTTTTATTTTGTGAGTGTCTTGTACGCTGCCTTGTTTAATTTGCAGTTATTTTGTAGTCATTATGATGGTATTTACAATGCACTGTTGCATTAACATTCAACGCTGTGTTGGGTTTCTCCAGTGATGGATTTTGATTGTGGATTGGTGGAATAAAATGTGGAGATAGCATAGGATTAAGGTGGAGGGTCAAAGGCTTGAGTGAACAGTTATCATTTCAGATTTCCAGCAGATGAATTGTTGAGGCTGTGTGTGTTTCAGTTGGCTATGCTACAGTGTGCTTTAAATAAGTTATCTGAACATTTGAGACACAGCAAAGAGTAAAAGCCCACTTACCAGTTTTAGCAGGGTGTTTTTTGTGTTTTTTTTGGTCTTGTGAATGTTTCATATTTTTGGTTTACTCATTTAGTGTTTTAATGGGCCGGATGAAGGTGTACATCAGTAACAGTAACTTTTTCAATAGCAATGTCTCATGTATTTATTTATTTTACAGCAATCAGTGATTGTGTACAAGACTTTGCCCTTGTGTGTGCACGCCTGTGTGTGTGTGTGTGTCTATGCTTATATACATGTGCATATTTTTTGCTTTCTCAGCACATTCCTCGCTTTCTAGCTGGAGTTCAGAGGTTAAGCCCTTAAGGATTTTACTTTCTATTTTCTTTTTGTAATCTCAGCCTGGGTCTCTTTCTAGGAAAAACACCATCCTCAACGCCCCATAGAATCAGCTGGGGGCTTAAAGTTTACACAATGGCACTGAGGGCTGGACCTCAGCCAAATTTAACACACAGAACCATGCACACACACGTCCCATTCCTCGGCTCACTCCTCCCAAAACCTGTTACAGATAATTTGCCCCAGTTTTTTTTTCCAGTTGATTTTCTAGAAGTACATGAGAAATTTGTCAGAAAAAATTCAGCACAGACACGAGCATCGAAAAAGCCATAACACTTTATTGTTGCTTGTTTTTTATGGTTGCACTGAGCTGCCTTAATGTTCCACAGGCTGTGTTAACATTCCAACGGGATTAGAGAATTTGAGACATGCTTTCTCAGAGCTGTAAATATCCTCAATTTTATAGATCATCCTTTTTTTTCTTGGAGCCAGAAGGGAAGAGTGCAACTACAAGCCCTCTGACAAGGACCAGTTCCTGGAAACAATTTCCATGTTCCAGAGTTTCCTAGAAAACTGGAAATTGAAAATGGGGTGTGATATTTTTTTGTTGCTTCTGGTTCCTTCTCCTGAATGTTCTCCAGTTTTGTTGGATTCACAGGGCTACTTTAAATTATAGAGTGCTGTGCATGAAAATATTTTTTGGTCATGCTGTAGATGTAGCATGGTTTCTGATCTTTCTGCTTTGGAAGATATCAGTGACAACAGACAATCCTGGAACAGAGGAGCCTAGCATGTTGTGTTTGTCCATATGCTGTGCTGTCATAAATGTTAAGTGGATTAACAGAAGGGCACGTTCAGTTCTAGGACATCTGTGTGTGTGTGTGTGTTTATCTGTGTGCATATGCATACTGCACAATCTGCTCAACTAAACTCGCTTCATTTTCAGGACAATGCCGACCACACATCCTCTCGTGGATCAGCCAGTCTTATTCACTTCCAGCAGCAGTCTAAGCCGAGCTCTTCTAATCACCCAGGTGGGAACTGTTATCCGTTTGCTGAAGATATGTTATTCTACCTTATAGCTCTGATTTCCGACAGCATTTTAAGGTCAGTAAGCTTTATATGATGAAATCATTAGATGAAGCAAAACAGGCATGTATGGTATTAAGATGGGTTTCTCTTGATTTATTGCATGTTTGTGTTGAACGAGTTCAGATGTGTGTGTGTGTGTGTGTGTGTGTGTGTGTGTGTGTGTGTGTGTGAGAGAGAGAGAGAGAGAGAGAGAGAGAGAGAGCGCGCGCTTATGCATGTGTGAGGAGGGATCGGTATTTCTGTATTGCTGTGCAAGTTTCCTGTGCAGTTAAACCATGTACAGTGCCCTGTACTAATATTGGCACCCTTGGTAAATATGAGGAAAGAAGGCTTTGTCTTTATTGTTGAACCTTTTGATCTTTTGTTTAAAAAAAAATGCACAAAAGTACTCTGCTCTTATGGATATCAAACAATTGCAAACAGAACACAGGTTTATCAAAAAATATCTTTGTTAAATATAGGTGTGCAACAGTTATTGGCACCCTTTTAGTCAATACTTTGTGCTGCCTCCCTTTGCCAAGATAACAGCTCTGAGTCTTCTCCTATAATGCCTGATGAGGTTGGAGAATACATGGAAAGGGATCTGAGACCATTCCTCCATACAGAATCTCTCCAGATCCTTCAAATTTCGAGGTCCACGGTGGTGGACTCTCCTCTTCAGTTCACTCCACAGGTTTTGTATGGGTTTGAAGTCAGGGGACTGGGTTGGCCATGGCAGGACCTTGATTTTGTGGTCAGTAAACTGTTTTTGTGTTGATTTTTATGTATGTTTTGGATCATTGTCCTGCTGGAAGATCCAGCCACGGCTCATTTTAAGCTTTCTGGCAGAGGCAGTCAGGTTTTCATTTAATATCTGTTGATATTTGATAGATTCCATGATGCCATGTATACTAACAAAATATGTAGGTCCTCTGGCAGAAAAATAGCCACAAAACATTAAAGAGCCACCACCATATTTAACTGTGGGCATGAGGTACTTTTCCATATGGCTACCTCTCTGTGTGCGCTAAAACCACCTCTGGCAAACTGAAGACTCTTGAGTATGTTTTTGGATGAGAGTAGAGGCTTTTTTCTTGAAACCCTTCCAACCAACTTGTGATGATGTAGGTGACTTCAGATTGTAGTTTTGGAGACTTTCTGACCCCAAGACACTTCTGCAATTCTCCAGCTGTGATCCTTGGAGATTTTTTTAGCCACTCGAACCAACAGACAATATTGACAAACGTCCAATTCCAGGTTGATTCATAACATTTCCAGTTGACTGGAACTTCTTAATTATTGCCCTGATGGTGGAAATGGACATTTTCAGTGCTTTTGCAATTTCTTTATAGTCACTTCCCATTTTGTGAAGCTCAACAACCTTTTGCTGCACATCACAGCTATATTCCTTGGTCTTACCCATTGTTATGAAGGGAATTTGGCCTATGTGTCATATTTATACCCCTGTGAAACAGGAAGTCATGGTTGAACATTTTCCAGTTCCTAGTTACCCAGGTGTACTAAATTTTTTTTAATATCAATAGGAATATACTTCAAATATATTTTTCTCATATGAATTCATAGGAGTGCCAATCATTTTTGCATCTATATTTAACAAATATATTATTTTGATAAACCTGTGTTGTGTTTGCAATTGTTTGATATCCATGACAGCAGAGTATTTTTGTGAATTTTTTTAACAAAATATCAAAATGTTAAAAAATAAAGACAATTTTTCACAGCCTTCTTTGCTCATATTTACCAAGGGTGCCAATATTAGTGGAGGTCACTGTATAGCTTTGCCAGGCCCTTCCTCCAATCCCAAAAGGGTTTGTGTGTTATAGTGGCACTATAGGCTGTGTTCCATATATATATTGTATCTAATAGTGTGCAAATGTGTATGGTTAAGTTATATACAGTGGGGTCCAAAAGTCTGATACCACAAGTGAAAATGCTTCTATTTTGCATTCTTTTTTAATTCAAATTAGAGCATTTAATAAGTTGATAAATTAATTTAGTTAGTTATAACTTTTAGTAAGTTTATAAATATGTACATGAATTTCAGAATTTCTTAGAATTTAGTATTTCCCACTTTTGCTATAATGCGTATTTGAGATGGCATGAACTCTACTAGTTTGGAAAACAACTTGATTCATGTTATATCAAATCCATCGTAGTGTCATCTGAATACGTACTTTAATGGAATGAATAAAACTCAAGCAAAATCAAGGGACCTAGAAATATTGTATAATAAACATTCAAGATATTGAACATTTTACTTTCTTTGTTTTAATCCTTTCTTGCACTACACTAGCGACTTATCAGATATTTTCAATAGGTATAAAACAAATGAATAATTTTATTGCCAGTCAGGACACTGTTGGGTTTCTGTGTGTAGAGTATTGTGACTCTGTGTTTAGCTGCTGGTGAGCAGGATGATGGGAAAGTTGAGGGGTGTGAGCCCTCTGCTGTGCAAACAATTCACACCTCTCCACAGTAACATTGGTACAGAGAAAATACAGACAGTACAATAAAGCTTTTTTGATTGGAAAACACCATATACAACTGCCACAATAAAATTTAAACCTAGTAGTGTATGTAAAAAAAAAAAAGAAATACAGTAGATGGTGATGTCAGTTTATAAAGAAACACCACGGGCCTGCGCACATAATCATTCTCGTTAACGTGTCCGCCTGTCACGTGTCGTGACGTAACGGAGATATGACGGATGCAAGTGCAGTAGGAACAGTTTTATTTAAGAGAGACACAGGCAGGTAAATCCAAAACGTGATCCAAAAACGTAATCCAAAACATGCAAGAGGTCAGGCGATCGGCAAACAGGCATAAACGAGGCAAGGCAGGAAACTATGTCGTGGTCACAGGAAAACAGGGTTGAGATACAAAACATGAAATATAAGCTATGACTATGAACTGGGAGCGGAGAAACCAGTGTGAACTAAACAAACGAATCTAAACATCTGGGAGGT
The DNA here is from genome assembly GCF_023375685.1 of Ictalurus furcatus. Classification (NCBI taxonomy): domain Eukaryota; kingdom Metazoa; phylum Chordata; class Actinopteri; order Siluriformes; family Ictaluridae; genus Ictalurus; species Ictalurus furcatus. The sequence continues at coordinate 17,013,105 of NC_071266.1, forward strand.
GCGTGGTATATATACAAACATAATCAGCCTCGTAATGGCTGACGGCTGAGGGCAATTCAGACACACGTGAAACAACAGCCAATGACAGAACAGGGAGGAGACATAACAAACATAACAAATGCACGTGTCCAAATGTCATGATTGTCAACAACGAAAAAGCAGGTGCTCGCACACCATGCTCGGCAGCGCGCTCACATGCTCCGCAGCACGCTGCTTAAAGGGGAAATCGTGACAGAACCCCCCAACACCCCCCCCCCCCACCCCCCCCCATGAAACATCCATCTCCATTGGTGGCCCCGGCCCCCTGGGCAAAATGTCCCAAGCAGAACCAGGAGATCGCACATCATTCTTAGCGCAACAAAAAAGCAGAGCGACGTTCACGGCAGAGCAGGAAAGCAGAGTGATGTCCTCAGCGGAACAGGAAAGCAGAGCGACGTCCTCAGCAGAACAGGAAAGCTGAGTGACGTCCTCGGTGGAGCAGGAAAGCAGAGAGACGTGCTCCACAGTGCAGGAAAGCAGAGTGACGTTCATAGCAGAGCAGGAAAGCAGAGCGACGTCCTTGGCGTTGCAGGAAAGCAGAGGGACGTCCTCGGTGGTGCAGGAAAGCAGAGCGACGTGCTCCGCAGTGCAGGAAAGCAGAGCGACGTTCACAGCAGACCAGGAAAGCAGAGCGACGTCCTCGGCGTTGCAGGAAAGCAGAGGGGCGTCCTCGAGGGTGCAGGAAAGCATAATGACATCCTCAGCGGAACAGGAAAGCAGAGCGACACCCTCGGCGGAACAGGAAAGCAGAGCGACGTCCTCGGTGGAACAGGAAAGCAGAGCGATGTTCTCACTGGAGCCTGCAGGCTGAACTTTGTAGGCTGTGTCAGTGGATTCGGGTGTGAGCATAACTTGGTTGGACAGGTTAGCAAACGTAGCCATGAGTAGAGCTTGGTTGTCTGTTTCAGCAAACTTGGGCGTGAGTAGAACTTGGTCGAACGTTTTTTCTGACTCTGGCGTGAGCGTAACTTGGTTGGTCAGGTCATCAGACGTGAACATGAGCAGAGCTTGGTTGTTTGTTTCAGCAAACTCAGGTGTGAGCAGAACTTGGTCGGCTGTATCAGTAGACTTGGGCTTGAGCAGAACTTGGTCGGCCGTGTCAGTAGACTTGGGCTTGAGCAGAACTTGGTCGGCCGTGTCAGTAGACTTGAGCTTGAGCAGAACTTGGTCGGCCGTGTCAGTAGACTTGGGCTTGAGCAGAACTTGGTCGGCCGTGTCAGTAGACTTGGGCTTGAGCAGAACTTGGTCGGCCGTGTCAGTAGACTTGGGCTTGAGCAGAACTTGGTCGGCCGTGTCAGTAGACTTGGGCTTGAGCAGAACTTGGTCGGCCGTGTCAGCAGACTTGGGCTTGAGCAGAACTTGGTCGGCCATGTCAGCAGACTTGGGCCTGAGCAGGGCTTGGTTGTCCATGTTAACAGACACTTGGGACAGTAACTGGCCTTTACAGTGGATCTGTGGAGCTGAGACCCCCACCTGAACATCAGGCTGGAGCTCTGGTGCTGGGGCCTCCCTGTTGACCTCTAGCTGGAGCTCGGCAGGTGAGCCCACCTCGTGGGTCTCAGGTTCGAGCTCTGAGGTCGCCAGGTTAACCTCCGCCTGGGGCTCTGATGCTGGGGCCTCCCTGTTGACCTCTAGCTGGAGGTCGGCAGGTGAGCCCACCTCGTGGGTCTCAGGTTCGAGCTCTGAGGTCGCCAGGTTAACCTCAGGCTGGAGCTCCGGAGTTGAGACCTCCTCGCAGGTCTCAGGCTGTAGCTCTGCATGAGTTTGCCTGTAGTAGTGGGTGGTAAACGGCAGGGCAGGTTTGCCTGCCAGACTTACCCCCCCCCCCCCCCCAAATTGTTCTAGTTTGACCCTCGCCTCCGGACTCCCGAACCGCATCCATGTTTAGGCGGAATATTCTGTCACGTATCGTGACGTAATGGAGATATGACGGATGCAAGTGCAGTAGGAACAGTTTTATTTAAGAGAGACACAGGCAGGTAAATCCAGAACGTGATCCAAAAACGTAATCCAAAACATGCAAGAGGTCAGGTGATCGGCAGACAGGCATAAATGGGGCAAGGCAGGAAACTATGTCGTGGTCACGGGAAAACAGGGTCGAGATACAAAACATGAAATATAAGCTATGACTATGAACTGGGAGCGGAGAAACCAGCGTGAACTAAACAAACGAATCTAAACATGAAACCTGACATGAACTATGACTATGACTGACTGTGACTATCTATCGTAAGGAATCGAATCGAATCTAATATTCCGCGCCGTGTGCTGGGAGGCGCGCGGTATATATACAAACATAATCAGCCTCGTAATGGCTGACGGCTAAGGGCAATTCAGACACACGTGAAACAATAGCCAATGACAGAACAGGGAGGAGACATAACAAACATAACAAATGCACGTGTCCAAATGTCACGATTGTAAACAACGAAAAAGCAGTTGCTCGCGCACCATGCTCGGCAGCGCGCTCACATGCTCCGCAGCACGCTGCTTAAAGGGGAAATCGTGACACCGCCATGTTGATCCGGGCAAGACTGCCCTATAAACAAATACAAGTAAATGGCAGAGCTGTGGTTTTTCTGGATAAAAAGCATAATAACATTTACATTTCTCACACAATTTCAATGGTTTATTATCTATGTGGAGTCAAAAAAAAGTTCTGTCTCCAGTTACTTAGAATCTCCATAGTTAGACTGGGAAAATTATTCATTGCCATAAGGAATTGTGAAAACTCACGCGTGTCAAGCACAGATTTGGCTTATTTTTCTTGGTTAATAAATGCTGAGACATCCCTAATGTAATGTAATGTACATGAAATACGCGTAAAAGTTTTTTTCATTGTGGAAATGAATTTTTCTGTCTTCAAACCGCATAAAAAGTTTTAAGTTTTCAGTCAAGAACGTTGGCATGTAAACAGCCCCTTAATCTATTCCAGTGATCACGGAGCAGAGGCAGAGCTGCTGATGATGCACGTGGAAATCATACAGGCCTATATAGTCTTGGTGAAATTGTAAATATCACAGTCATAAATATTAGTGAGAAATCATGGCCTTAATAAGCAATAAAAGGAATTTAAAAAACTGCTCAAAAACTGCAAAGTTGGCAGTAACATTTAATTTTTTTTATACCAAAATGGGGTAAAATATCCTGGGGGATATTAATAACCTAGGTTTGGGAAACACAGTGTTTCTACTCTTGGTCTTAGAAGTTTTTTCACTAAAAGTAAATTCACTTATTCATTAGATAAATGAAAATTCTTTTGGTCTTGGTCTCTTGACCATAGTCTCATCCTTTATTGCATTATTTGATCACTTGCTGACACCTAGTGCTAGATTTCTATAGACTTTTTTCAATCTTCTCAGAGAGTTAGCTTCCAATTCTAGGCATCCTTTTGCATTGCTAATCTGTGGAGTTACTGTTGTGTTGGTATTTTAACGTGGGACAGATAGGTGTTCAGGTACGAGTGAGTTTTGATGTTGACTTTTTGACGACCAAGTATCCCAGTGTGAATGTGATTTACGCATTATCTTCTATCTCTCTTTTTTACTTTTCTTCTCTCCATCCAGATGATGATGTCGATCTAGAAGCTTTGGTGAATGACATGACTTCCCTGTCGCCCTATGAGGGCCTTTACTCTTTTAAGACCCAGCAGTCTGACACCATCCCTCTTCTGCACAATGGCCAAGGCACTGGTGCCAAGATTAACAGGATTGCTTTGCCTCCATATGCGTCAAATAGCCAAGCGAGGGCTACTCACTCAGCTGCACAGAAAGCCTGTCGCTCCCAGCCTGTCCACATACTGGCTGTTAGGTAACATGCACTGATTCACACTTCTCTTTTTATACACGCATACCTCTGGCTCCACATATTTCCAGTGTGAATTTAAGGCTGACAATTATACATAATTATAATCTAATTTTACAAATATTTTTTTGTAATTTTGCCTCTGTACACCACCACAATGGATTTGAAATGAAGTAATCAAGATGCGATCGATGTGTAGACTTTCAGCTTTAATTCAAAGGGTTTAACCCTTTGAATTAATTAACTGCAATATTGCATTAACCCTTTAGGAATTACTGCAATTTTGTACAGAGTCCCTCCTTTTTCACAGGCTCAAAAGTAATTGGACAAACTAACATAATCATAACTATTAGGATTATTTTTACTACTTGGATGCAAATCCTTTGCAGTTAATGCCTTCCTGAAATCTGGAACCCATATACATCACCAAATGTTGAGTTTCCATGCTTGAGATGCTTTTCCTGGCCTTTACTGCAGCCACTCTTCAGTAAGTGAAAAGCATGCTCAATTGGGATGAGGTCATTGGACATTTAAAAAAATTTATTTGTTTGCCTTAAGAAGCCCTTGGGTTGCTTTCACTGGATATTTTGCGTCATTATCCATCTGTACTGTGAAGCGCTGTCCTATCAGTTTTGCAGCATTTGACTGAATCTGAGCAGAACTTATGGTTTTATACAATTCAGAATTCATCCTGCTACTTCTATCAGCAGCTACACCATCAATAAACACCAGTGAGCCAGCTCCATTGGCAGCCATACATGCCCAAACCATAACACTTCCTCCACATGTTTGACAGATGATGTGGTTTGTTTTGGCTCATGAGCGCTTCCTTTTCTTCTCCATACCCTTCTCTTCCCATCATTCTGGAACAAGTTAATCTTTCATCAGAACAATGAAGACTTTTTTTGTTTTGTTAAGAGTTTTTTTTTACTTACAAAGTCTAATCTGGCCTTTCTGTTCTTGAGAGTTACCAGTGGTTTGCATCTTGAGGTAAACTGTGTATTTACATTCATGAAGGCATTTCTTGATTGTAAACTCTGACAATGATACGTCTACCTCCTTCAGAGTGTTCTTGGTTTAGCTAGATGCTGTGAAGGTGTTTTTCTTCAACAAGGAAAAAAAATTCTGCACTCATTCACTTTGATGGTCTTCCGTGGTCTTTCAGGCCTTTTGTTGTTGCTGAGCTCGCCAGTGCATTCCTTCTTTTTTAAGAATGTACCAAATTGTAGATTTGGCCACTCTTTCTCCTATCTCTCTGATAGTTTTGTTTTTTCAGTCTAATGCTGGCCTCCTTCACTTGCCTCGATAACTCTTTGGACCACATATTGAGAGTTCCCATGAGCAGCCACCAAATGAAAATTCAACAAATGGAATCAAACATTTAATCTCCTTAATTTGTCATGAAATGACGAGGAAACAGGCCACACCTGGCTATCCATCCATCCACCCATCTTCTACCGCTTACTCCTTCTTCAGGGTCGCGGGGGAACCTGGAGCCTATCCCAGGGAACATCAGGCACAGGGCGGGGTACACCCTGGACAGGGTCACACCTGGCTATGAAACCAGTCAATTGTCCAATTACTTTTGAGTCTGTGAAAATGGAGGGACTCTGTAAAAGATTACTGTAATTCCTAAATGGTTAATGCAATATTTTTGTTTAAACCTTTGAATTAAAACTGAAAGTCTACACTTCAACCACATCTTGATTGCTTCATTTCAAATCCATTGTGTTGGTGTACAGAGGGGAAAATTATGAAAATTGTGTCACTGTCCAAATACTTATGGACCAGACTGTATACTCACAATGACAATTAAATGAAAAATCCGACTGGAAAAATGGAGACAGGTGTCCTGCATGATACAATAATGCAATTAATATCCTACCATGCTTGGTGACACGTGTAAAATGCTGAGCAGGCCCAGTTTTGGATCTAAATGATTTTGAGAGAGGTTTCATTATTTGGGGCACAGATGGCAGAAGCTTCAATCACAAACACTGCTCAGCTGGCTGCGTTTCATTAGGAACAGTGACTAAAGTGACATCCGCATTGGAAAGACATCAGTGAATAGGGTTGGAAATGGTGGATCGAAAGCACATATTCAATGACCGTGATGCTCATGGTTTAGTGTGAGATGTAAGGAAAAACAGAAGACTTGAAGCTGTTCTTCAGGTAACTAGGAATGTCAAGAATAACCGCATAACCGTTCACACACGTTATTCATTTCTCACCTTATTTTCAGCTAGCAGCCATTTCTGATGGTTATACATATCTCCACAAGTAAAATAAATCTCTATTTTTGTGATCTCTATCTCTCTTATCTTCTTCTTGCGTAAATGGATAGTGACGCACGAACAAAGGAAAGACAAAGAATTGAACGCATTGTCATATATATTTGACTAATGGAGCTGAAATTAAACTCAGATTGCTAATGAGTGTGTGTATTGTTGAGGTTTTTTTTTTTCCAGCTTTTTGGAGTCGGTTATAAGCTGTGCATGTTTATGTCTATGGTTGTTTGAACTCTATGTCTTGCTTCCTCCCTCTTTCTCTGTCCTTGTTCTGCAAATCACATTTCTCTTCTCTTTCTCTCCCTGGTGTCTTTTTCACTCACTCTGGCAGCAGGGTGTTACACCCCCACACACATCATGATGAGTTCACTCAGAGGTTTCTGACTCACACACGCAAACACACACACATACACACACACACACACACACACACATGCACACACACTCTTGCTCACACCTCTCTCTCTGACTTCTCATTGAACTCCAGACTTCATTTCTTTGTACGGCTCTGCCCTGATTTTTGGTAGGTTTTTAGCAGTGCCAGAGCTTTACAGGGCCTGTGTTTATTCCCGGCATTTCTGATCTAAATAAACAAATGCAGATCTATGTTTATAAAACTCCACGTGACACCACATGAGTGCTTGAACCTACACGCATGCTTTTTGCTGCGCTTGAGGATGGAGAGCTGTTGAACTACATTTCCAGTTTCATTCATATATTCAGTTTGTATTAGAGAGAGTCTGAAAATGCCATTTCCTATTTACAAAAAAACAAAACAAAACAAAAACACAACTCTAAGTTCCTGTCTCACATGAAACAGGCAATTTGAATAGATTGTAGTGGAATACCAAACTGAAATGAATAAACTAAATGAATGGGTTTGAATTGTGTGTGTGTGTGTGTGTGTGTGTGTGTGTGTGTGTGTGTGTGGCCTCGTGTAGGAGGCTACAGCAAGAGGAGCAGCACGTTCGCCCTGCATCTCTGCCAGCAATCCCCAACCCTTTCCCTGAGCTATGCAGCCCAGCAGGTTCCCCAATACTCAGCTCTGGTTCAATGCCACAGCCATCAGATGTGCACGTAAGAGTCTCACCCACACCCACACACACACACACCTCTTTGCTTTTTCACATAAGCGTTTACTGTGAACAACATTTCTGATGGTTGTATTTCTCCCCTCATTGTCACACATATGCACCTGTGGTAATAAGAGGGATTGTCTGAATTTTGTGTGCATGTCATGTTGTGTGTGTGTGTGTGTGTGTGTGTGTGTGTGTGTGTGTGTGTGTGTGAAAAACAAAACAAAAAAAAAGTGATTGTCTCACACACTTTGTTTCACATAACTCCTTGCCAAGAGAAGTGGCAAAATAAATAGTGAATGTGTGTCTGGGCATGTTTTTATATCTTGGTAAAGAACAAATGCCCCCATGAGGATAGGAATATTTGACAGTTTTGAAATTGTAAGGACATTTGGAGGATCCCCACGAAGAAAAAATAGCCTTTAAAAAAAATAATAAAAAACCTGCAGCTTTTATAAAAATGAAAGAAAAAAAAATCTAAACTAAAACAAACAAAACATTTCCTTTTTTGTTACTGGTTACTGAGGTTTAGGTATAGGTGAAGGCATTAATGATCTGCATTAATATTGTCAATGGAAAGTCCTCAGAAGGATAGTAAGACAAATATGTGTTTGTCTGTTTGCATGCAAGAACTTGGCTCCTAAACACTTTATATCTTTCAGAAGCACTTAGTGGACCAGATCCCTGCATTTAGAGTATTTACAGAGTGTGCTGCTTTTGGCTCGCAGGTTTGGCTCGGTGACCGTCACAGAGGTTCAATGTATGGCTTCTTTAAACAATTTGTCCATCTATCATTTATGAGCATTCTTCTCCATAGACTCATGCAGATACAAAATGCTTTCTCTCTAAAGCAAGATAAAGAGCACGCAAAACCACTTGAGATTACGTGTGCTCATGTTGCGTAACTAAGTGCACAAGAACATTGCAGCATGTGTGAGTTATGGGCCAAGATCCTGTGCAAATACATGTCCGTCTCCTTTTGGCCTTCAGCCTCCTACATATCTTTCCTTAGTATCCTTTGAGCGGAGGCACTTCCTTAAGAGATGCGAGTCGTTTTCCTTTCACACGCCTATGTGTCGTGCTTGTTTTGTGCGAGCCTCCACATCCCTGCCAACCATCTTAACCTTTCCTTCCTCCTTGCTGCTCTATCTGTTTTTTTTACCCCACAGTACACTACACACATCCTCTTCATAATAATAAAAGAAGACTTTATACTGACTTTGTACTTTATGCTTGTTGGCATGTACATAGGAAGCACTTAAGTGGCAGCTTGTTTCTTAACATATCAGTGTTCAAAACATTTAGAAAGAGTCTGGGTGATGGTCTGGGCAAAGATTGCTGACCTCTGACCAAACATTGTGAGAATTACATTCAGTGTAATCACATAGCATGTTCAAAGGAGAGACCTATTTTTATCAGAGAACAAGTGTTCATTGTAGGAATGCACTGATGCAAATGAATATTGTTTCAGATAACATGGATTACGTGAGTCTGATAAATAATTGAAGCAGTCAGTATTAGATTGGAGGTCTTTTTGTTTCTCCAACTTTTTTGGGGAGAATGCAGCAGAGTCAGATAATAAATGAATGGCATGAAACATACTACAAAGATGAAGCATTGATGGTCTGCTACAGTTCAAAATCAAAATGATCCAATCCCCATTGCAAATCTGGTTTATTGTCAAAATTTATAGACTTTCACCTGTTTGCAATGAACAAATCAAACAAAAGCAATTGAAATAGTTCAACACAACGAATGCTTCAAGTGGTTTCCCCAAATTCAACTGAAAAGGCAACTTATAATGATTTTTCCAGTTTTAAAATTATTCAACCCCCTGAATAGAATCCCTCACAACAGCACAAATATGCAAAACAGGTGTTGTCTCAAGCACACCTGATGCAACTAATCAAGGGCTTCATTATTTGCACCAGGTGTGCTTGAGCTGGAGCACATGAAGTACCTGAACTGGCTAGGGGTAGAAAATCTATGAATACCTGGACGGGGCAGAAAGATTAAGCTACCAATGGCTGCAACCAGATTTCTGAGAAGGCAAGTTGTGAAAAACCCTCAAGTGACTATAAAAGACCTGCAGCAAGACTTTGTGGCAAAAGGCACTGAGATTTCAGTGAGCACAGTAAGGCGCGTACTAAATGCAGAAGGTTTCCATTCCAGAACTCCAAGACGTACACCACTACTGACCCAAAAGCACAAGAAAGGTCGGCTCAAAATCATAAATAAGCCACAAATGTTTTGGGATTCTGTTCTGTGGAGTGAATGTTTTGGCACAATGGATCACAAGTATGTCTGGAGGAAGAAGTATGAAGAAAGAACACTCTTGTGCATGTCACACATTCAAGCATGGTGGTGGCTCGGTGATGCTCTGGGGCTGCTTTGCATCCTCTGGCACTAGAAACCTGCAACGTGTGGAAGGCAAGATGGATTCACTGAAGTGTCAGGAAATCCTAGGAGAAAACGTCATGCAGTCTGTGAGGAAGCTGAAGCATCCCAAGCATACCTCAAATTCCACCAAGGTTTGGTTGCAGAAGAAGTCCTGGAAGATTCTACAGGGCCATCACAGTCACCTGACTTGAACCCCCTAGAAAATCTCTGGTGGGATTTGAAGAAGGCGGTTGCAGCACGCAAACCCAAGAATATTACTGAACTGGAGGCCATTGCTCATGAGGAATAGGCTAAGATGCCTCAGGAACGCTGCCAGAAGCTATGAATCTCATTTGCAGCAGGTCATAACAGCAAAAGGGTGCTCTACTAAGTACTAAAGATGCTTGCCATGAAGGGGTTGAATAATTTTGAAACTGGAGAAATCATTATAAGTTGCATTTTCAGTTGAATTTAGGGAAACCATTTGAAGCATTCATTGTGTTGAACTACTTCAATTGCTTTTGTTTGATTTGTTCATTGCAAACAGCTGAAAGTCTGTAAATTTTGACAATAAACCTGATTTGTAATTGGGGTTGAATTATTTTGATTGCAACTGTATAGCTAATATGCATTGGCACATTAAAATAAAGGAAATGATACAGAAAAGTGCACTGTATAACTGGAAAATCTATCTATCTATCTATCTGTCTGTCTGTCTGTATGAGTTAGAACACCAGAATCTAACTACTATGTAGCTATCTATCTACTTATCTATAGCAGAATTAGGAGCAAAAATTTATATAACAGTATAAAATGAATAACATAACACTGTATATTTTATTTTAAGCAATATTTTTTTCAACATAAGTTTTCTTTCTTAATTAGAGCCTTTATTTATTTATTTATTTATTTTAACCACAAAGTTAATATTATATTCTTGCAGCCACTACTTTGTTGATTTGGATGCATGTTAAAGGTCAAGTTTTCCTGATGAAATTGTTTGAATCTGCTTGCATTCGACCACTACACATGATTCAAATCAATGTCTGTACACCAATCAGCCATAACATTAAAACCACCTGCCTAATACCGTGTAGGTCCCCCTTGTGCTGCCAAAACAGCTCTGACCAGTCGAGGCATGGACTCCACAAGACCTCTGAAGGTGTTCTGTAATTTCTGGGTGGGGTCCTGTAAGTTGCGAGGTGGGGCCTCCATGGATCAGACTTGTTTGTCCAGCACATCCCACAGATACTCGATCGGATTGAGATATCGGGAATTTGAAGGCCGAGTCAACACCTTGAACGCTTTGTCATGTTCCTCAAACCGTTTGCCTTATCCTGTTGAAAGTGACCACTGCCTTTATGGAATACTTTTGCCTGGTCTGCAACAACGTTTAGGTACAGTAGGTGATATGTGTCCATGTAACATCCAGCTGCTTGCCTAATGCTTTTGTACCCATTTTAGGAGCTTTCGGCAGTGGACAGGAGTCAGCATGGGCACTCTGACCGGTCTGCAGCTATGCAGCACCATACACAGCAAGCTGTGATGCACTGTGTGTTCTGACACCTTTCTATCATAGCCAGCATTAACATTTTCAGTAATTTGTGCTACAGTAGCTCTTCTGTGGGATCGGTCCAGATGGGCTAGCCTTCGCTCCCCACACGCATCAATGAGCCAGTTGTCTAGCCATCACAATTTGGCCCTAGTCAAAGTTACTCAGATCCATATGCTTGCCCATTTTTCCTGCTTCTAACACATAAACTTTGAGAACGGACTGTTCACTTGCTGCCTAATATATCCCACCCCTTGACAGGTGCCACTGTGATGAGATAATGTTATTCACTTCACCTCTCAGTGGTTTTAATGTTATGGCTGAATGGTGTATATATGTGTGGACAACATGGTACCATTTACTCTCATTTTGCAGTTTTGAAGCTTTTTCTGGGAAGAAAGTCATCAACCAGAGTCCAATCAGTAGAGACCTTGGATCCAGAGCATGTGCAGTAGATACAGCGGGTCGGACAGTCTCTCCTCTTACCTGGCCATATTGGTGATTGGCACGGACGGCACTTGTTCATGTCAGGAGCATGCGTTGTTGAAGTGCAACTTAAGATGGTGCATCGGCCAACTCAAAGTGGCAAGTGACAGCAGTATTAATTAATATGTAAAACTGTAGCTGTATCATTTTTGCAAGTATATTTATTTCACCATTGTCAGGGAAAGATAAAAGTAGCAAATATAAGGTACTAAGTGAAAATATACTTGTAAACAGCATTTACACTCAAAACATCCCATGGAGAAGTGCCCTTTTATATTCATTCTGTTGGTGCAGTTTGTGTAAAAAGGAGTGACTGACTAACCTTACCCAGCTTCTTGGAGTGTTAGCGAAGGTCATATGGCCAATAATTTGTTATGAAATTTAGCTAGAGTTAGCTGCCTTGGTTTGTGCCGTCACTTTGTTCACTCACGCTGGTTAGCTAGTTATAATATCAGTGCAACACTCTCGCATAGACATCAAAATCATCATGAGTGTCTGTTAGAACAGTTTACAGCAGAACAAGAACAAGACAAGAATTGTCAAGAGCTTAAGGATTGTGTTGCATTCAGACTTGATTGTCTTGTCAATCACCTCATTAACCACACACTTTTATTTATCATCAGATAACTCCTATGAAACTCATTTATCGTAAAGAAAAATATCTAAGGTCAGCTGAACTTGTAAACACAACAGAACACTATTCCCAAAATAAATTTTTGGAGATGTAACTTAAAATGTCATTTTAAAATGTCAAATGTCACTTCCCTGTTCACCAACATGGGAATGGGTGGAGTTAAAAATGGTACTGCAACCAGCCACTAGAGGGCCTCAGAGATATTTTGACTTCCTTGTTACTACGTCCATCCTTATATACAGTCATTGATTCAAACTGTAGGTCTGTTGTCACGTAATAAAATTCATGTGCTGCATTTTGTTGGTTTGCTTCCTTTAAACAGCTTGTTGTCATGAAGCTTGTTTTGATACTTGGGAACCACAAGAATTCATTCAAATGTGCAAAGTGGAAGCCATTATCTTTAGGGTCTTCTTCACGTCACTCAACTTCCTCCTCATTGGGCTTGGCAATACTCCAGGTCAGCTGGTCCAGACTTTTAAAACTTTTTTTGTTATGGCCCTGATTGTGCTTAATTGTATTTTCTGATTTATCTGATTATCAATGAGCCTCGGGAGCCCATGACCCTGTCGCCGGTTCACCGGTTGTCCTTCCTTGGACCACTTTTGGTAGGTACTAATCACTGCATACTGGCAACACCCCACAAGACCCCCTGTTGTTTTGGAGATGCTCTAACCCAGTTGTCTAGCCATCACAAAAGTCGCTCAGATCCTTACACTTCGCCACTGTTCCTCCTTCCAACACATCAAACTTGAGAACTGACTGTTCACTTGCTGCCTAATATATCCCACCCCTTGACAGGTGCCATTGTAACGAGATAATCAATGTGATTCACTTCACCTGTCAGTGGTTTTAATGTTATGGCAGAATGGTGTATTTTTCTAGCTATGACCTGACTTGGGCAAAGCACCAGCTATTTGTCTCTGTTTGGCTTTCCACAATGATGGATGACAAAAGAATTTTAAATGTGTGCATCATCATAGAGAAAACTCACCCCAACCTCTGAGAAGCAGTATATGGTCAAAGGCCACAACAGAATTATAAAAATTCTCTAATTAATGTTTTACGTCTTTCTTATTTTCTTTTTCTTTCTTTCTTTCTTTCTTTCTTTCTTTCTTTCTTTCTTTCTTTTTTGTCAACGTCACTAGGTAAGTAGTGTCCCCAATTATTTGTGTGAAAATCAATGTGTGTAATATTTATTTTACATAAAAGTTTCTCCCCATTCTCTGTAAGGGTGCCAGTAATTTTAGAGTTGCATCTGGCTGTCTCTCTGTCTTTGAGCACAGTGCTGCAACAATTTCTGTGCTCATTTTAAAGTCTGCTAAAGAATACCATGCAGAAGGCAGATGGTGAAATGGATATCTCAAGGCCAGCAGCATGACATGGCTTTTTCTATTGAATGTGATGTCATGGTTGGAGAAGGCGGCTGCAAGTCTCTCACGCTCTCTCTCTCTCTCTTTCTCTCTCTCTCACACACACACACACACACACACACACACACACACACACACACACACACACACCCACCCCCCCTCCTCATTCTCACCATTACAAATACAGAAGATTTCTTAACTATTCTCAGAAGGGCTGTTTGACCCCGAATGACTAATGTGCGTCAATGAGCGATGCCCAGGTTAAAGAGGGTACAGGCACAGAAACTTGTTGCACAGTCTGGTGTAGAGTCTCCTACAGAGCGTGGGAATGTCTTGCCAGAAAGAGGAGAGAGCCTGATGTCCTTCTGTCCTTGTTTGAATTTGTCTTCCTTTGCATATTTTGTGTAATCTGTCCGTGTGTGCTGGTGTGGATGAGTGCATATGTGCATGTTTACACTGGCACTGCTCTTGTGCAGACTAGACATGATTACACCACTTGCCTCCAGCAGCAGCTCTGGATTCTGTCTCGCTTTCATCTTTTCTTTCATTCGTTCTGTCTTTCTGTCAGACTTTCTCTCCTTCTGTCTGTCAATCAAAGGGTATGACATCTTTTTATGGAGAACGGCAGTCCATAATAATAAATAAGTGTTTGACAGTCAGCTGTAAACAGAAGTTAGAGTTTATTGTATGTACATTAATCTCCCTATAGACACATGGAAGCAAGTGTTTGACAGTTATCATTAGTGCTGTTTTTGTTACAAAATGCTGGACGTGCCAGTATGCATGGAAACACGCACCCATACTCATACTTGTGTAAGGGAATTTCTCAGGTTAGGGCTTGTGTTAATCTAAAATCTTTCAACCTCGTCCTAATTATGAAATACATAATATGAAATAAAGTTATGTACATGTCTGTGTGCATGCTTTTGCTTCTCTCTTTCTCTCTCTCTCCTGCTCTTGAATTAAAGAAATACTTATTATAGTATGGTACATGACCTGGTGCTGACCTGGCAATGATCTATACTCAGTGGTGAGAGTGTGTGTGTGACTTGAGGATGGTTAGGATGTTGTTGGTGTTGGCTGTGTGCCAGCGATCAGGCGTGTGTGTGTGTGTGACTGCGTGTTCTCATGCGAGGGTGCATACATAGACAGAAGACACACACCCTTGTAAACGTCTGACAGAAAAGTGACAACAGTCCAGTTAACAGTTTGCATGCAATTACCGATAACAAAGAAGGTTGCTGTGTGCGCTAACCTTTAAGCTTGTTTGCTATATTATATTTAGTTCGTGCATAGCAACGATTTGTTTTGAACAATTTCTCACGAAGAGAATGTTTAGGGTGTTAACCATGAGCCTATAGAGCCTGATGTTATGAGGCTCAGCCAGCTCATTCATTCTCTAGTTAAAAAGCCTTCTGTCAGGTTAAAATAGGGCATCAATGGTACAAGTGCACATATAATTATATGAAATTAGACTTTATAATCAGGACTATCCTTATTTAAATCCTATATATAGCCATGATTGTGCAAGATCCTGAATTACATGTCAACATACCTAATTTGATATTATGGTACATTGTCGTGGCAGAATATATCATCACAACTGTAATTTTCACCCAACTTTGTAACTAACAATTCACTAATGATGGTAATTTACTTGAGTGAATAAAAAAAAATCAAGGTTAAATAGATGCTTTAACTGTCCATTTAAAGCAGCTGGGTAAAAAAATAAAGAATCTTATTTCTGGGTCAAATCCACACATTAGCAAATGCTGGAATAAAACAACCACAATTTTTTAACGATACATAGAGTATAGTTATAGCATGTACTGTGTGTATATACTATACAAGGGATACATTATACTGTATATTAGCCAAATTTGATAATTAGATGAATTGTGCTGCTAGTAAAATCTCACTTTTTTTTTTATCTACTGCTTAGTTCACTCTAGCTAGATACAGCCATCTAAGGACATCAAGAACAAAATGAATACAGGTGTTGTGTAATGTTCAGTTTTATGTTTGTAAAAGTGGGGGAACTTTTTCAGATTTCACTTGACCTGAAGACCGGTAATGTTTTAGCATGTTCTGTCGTAGAAAACATGTTTTAAGCATGTTAAAAATAGTGAATGCGAAATGTTAAAAATGGTCAAGAATGACATAGAAGACAAGAAAGGTAGCCGTAATGATGTTTTTTCTTCTGTTAAAACACAGATAAATAGTTTCTCATATTGTTTACATGGAAAGTTTGAATTATTTTGTGTAATGTCTATTTTCTACAGTAATTTTTCATTGTTGTTTTTTTTTTTTTATGAAAGGTACCAATAATTATGGAAGGCATTCTACATTTTTGAATAAGTAGCTTAAGTAAATAATTAAGCAGCAGTGCATCTGAGGTAAATTTGCTCTCTGTTTCAATTGCATTATCTAGCATATATATATATATATATATATATATATATATATATATATATATATATATATATATATATATATATAAATAAAATAACACTGCCTTTACCACAGAACCCTTAGAACCCAAAGCACCCTGAGCTCGGGCTCTGTGTGCTGCTCTGTGTTTGCACGTTGCGTCTGTGTGTGTGCTTTAGTTAAGTGTGCTCTGTGTCTTGTGTTCATGCTCTTGGCACATTTTACTTTGTGGTTTTTGACACACATGCAAACACACTTACAAGCAAAAAGACCAAAACATGCACATACATTTATCTTAGTCATGGGCTTGCTTTTTATTTCCCCTGAAGCGTGAGTACTTGTGCAGAGCAAAAATACACACTGCATAAAGTGTGTGTGTGTGTGTGTGTGTGTGTGTGTGTGTGTGTGTGTATTTCTCTATATGTTATAGCCATAACGTTAAAACCACCTGCCTAATACTGTGTAGGTCCCCCTTGTGCCACCAAAACAGTTCGAAGCCTTCAAGGCATGGACTCCACAAGACCTCTGAAGGTGTGCTGTGGTTTCTGGCACCAAGACGTTAGCAGCAGATCCTTTAAGTCCTGTAAGCTGCGAGGTGGGGTGTCCATGCATCGGACTTGTTTGTCCAGCACATCCTCGTTTGAGTCAACACCTTGAACTCTCAGTCATGTTTCTCAAACCATTCCTGAACAGTTTGTGCAGTGTGGCACGGCTCATTATCCTGCTGAAAGAGGCCACTGCCATTAGGGAATACTGTTGCCATGAAGGGGTGTACTTGGTCTGCAGCAATGTTTAGGTAGGTGGTATGTGTCAAACTAGCACCCACATTAGGTAGAAGCGTACGGTATACAGGTAAGATTATCCATTAGACCAGGTCTTAGACATACTAAGCAGTTTTAGGAAGTGCTCGACCACACAACTACATCTAAATGAGCTTCTTACACCCTTTATATTGATTTAAAGGCTAGAGGATAATAGCTCTTCCTACATCAGCATCTTGAGGCCATTTTTTTAAGTCTGTGCCTTCTGCCTTTCACTAAACCCACAACTTTGTTAACTGGAAAAGCATATTTAGACAAGCACAGCAAGACAAAAAGGAGGATGTGATCCACCTTCCCACATGCACTCTATCCATAATGTGGCACACTGTTATGCTGATGTCATGATTACACACTTTTTTTTACTCCTGAGGAACACTGCTTGTGAAATTTGTGATGCATTTATACACACACAGACACACACACACACACAGACACACACACACACACACACACACACACACACACACATAAATGGTTAACCACACAGACCAAAATACTCCCCTCTTGTGGTGCTTCAAAATTTCACACCAATTAAAACAATGGCTTTAGGTTTGCATGTCTAGCCACTTCAGTCTGGTATTACACACACACACACTCACACACACACTCACACACACTTACACACACTTACACACACTTACTTGCATCAGCGTCTGCTTCCCGGTCAGCTGACTGTGATCATGAGTCCTGCTGGGACATAGATCCCCAGGGATGACTTGACCCAGTGTTACTAAAAACACCATCGTGAGAACTCTCCTCTATTCTTGTCTGTATTTTTTCTTTTTCCTCATCTCTCCTACTGTTCTCTCTGTTCTTCTGCACCACAGTTAATTCTGATACCTGCTTCCACACAGTGTGTCATAGTGATTTTTCCATTTGAATGTGGAGAAAAATGGCTTACAAATGACTTGTCCTAATCTCATTCATTTTCTAGTCTTGTTCACTTCCTTTAAAGGAGCCATGTTTGAAATATAGAAATATTGAAATATTTGTGGGGAGGGGCATGGTGGCTTAGTGGTTAGCATTCCTGCCTCACACCTCTAGGGTTGGGGGTTCAATCCCCGCCTTTGCTATATGTGCACAGAGCTTGCATGTTCTCCCTGTGCTTTGTGGGTTTCCTCAATGTACTCCGGTTACCTCCCACAGTCCAAAGACATATGCTGTAGGCTAATTGGCATTTCCAAATTGTCCGTAGTGTGCGATTGTGCCCTGCGATGGGCTGGCACCTTGTCCAGGGTGTCCACCATCTTGTGTCCCGAGTCTCCTGGGATAGGCTCCAGGCTTCCTGTGACCATGCGTAGGATAAGCTGAACAGAAGATGGATGGATGGAGGAAATATTTGTGGTTTCTGGTAGTAATTTCTTGGTTGGGTTGTAATTTTGTTGTAATCCCAGTAAGAAATTAGCAGTTATTGGTATTGTTTATGGGTAATGATCTCATACATAAGAAATAACAGAATAAAGGAACAGCTCTTACCATCTTCCAACGATGTCAATAATGAGAAATCCACTGTAGATGTAGTGAAAACAATGAACGTTGCACCATGTCCTGGAATGCAGTTTCTCGATTCATCTCGATCCGGCTTAGTGATCTATGAGACAACAAAGCACAATGGAGTTGATGCTAATACCGACATTAAAGTCGAAGCTTTAGAATCAGATCTGTTTAAGCAGAGGGTACAGATGCGAGACCTGGACAGAGTAAAAGATTAAAGCGCTGCTTTTACTCTCTTCACGTAGAGATGAACCTCCTCAAAAACAGCAAACTGTATAGTCAGTGTTATAGGGTGAACAAGCAAACGTATCTGTATGTTGATTGATCTAAAGTAAATACTTGTATATACAGCATAACTCATTTAAAGGTAAGAGGTGCTACTTTGTTTACTGTTGATTCGAGATCACTTGCTGACCTCTGAAGCACTCAGAGTTGAGAACCCTCCTACCTCAACTCCCTCCTGAAGGCTTATGTTCCCTCACGCAATCTGCGATCAATCAACGACCGACGCTTAGTAGTTCCCACTCAGCGTGGCTCAAGGTCCCTTGCAAGAACATTCAAACTAACTGTTCCTCAGTGGTGGAATGAACTTCCAACCGCAATCCAGACCGCACAATCTCTCACCATCTTCAAAAAACAGTTAAAGACCCACCGCTTCCGTGAACACCTAACCAACCCATTAAAAAAAAATAAATAATAATTTACTCTGGCACTTACACCTCAACTCTGCGCACTTTGCTTCTTCTGGAACTCAATTGATGGATCTTGTATGGTAGCACTACTTGTATTGTTCTCTGCTTGATATATCGCTTTGCTTGTATTTTCTCATTTGTAAGTCGCTTTGGATAAAAGCGTCTGCTAAATGAATAAATGTAAATGTAATAAATGAGAAGACCACCCAAGTTCCTGAGTAGTTGGGGGAGGGGTTTGGTTTCTCCAGGTAAGAGGTTGGGAATTACGAGTTGAAACCTCTAGTTGAACGCAGCACAAATTCCATTACGAGCAGGTGTTCAAACGGCATTGTCGGTAATGTAGAAAAATGTTAACCAAAGTGAGAATAGCCCAGCACGTCAATGAAAAAAGTTTCAACTAATAAGTAAACTCATCATTTCATTAGAAATCTTCACCATTGAAGATCACATGTTAATTTCTATAATAATCAATGTAATCTGTGACTAAATCTGCATTTCTTGAGCGTAATTAGCGTTCACATATGTCGTAAAATGTCATGGAACGGTGCGCTAAGGCTATCTGTGTGTGACATATAAGGTCACTGGCCCATGTTATCTTAAGCTTTAAATGGGTCTATGTGTTGTGTATGTGCACAAGGGTTTGTTATATGCAAACATCAATGTCTCCATGCAGCAACATTTCATTTGTTTTCTTCTTAATTTCTCTGAGAAACATTTTTCATATGCTGATAAAACTGTTGTCAGAGCACATGGGTGTGTGTGTGTGTGTGTGTGTGTACTGATGGCTTAAATGAGACAAACTCTGTCTGATGTGGGAATAATGACTAGTCAAATCAGCTCCAGACACAGTATTCAACTATTTAGTCAGTAGTCCAGTTTTTCCAGCTTTCTACATTTAAGCCCCAGTTACACATGACATAGTGTAATCAAGTATCCTTTTCAACTAAATATTTTATACATGAGAAAGATGTTTGCTGCTAATATCTCCGCCACAGATAACTGTCACAAAATCCTCTGACATGTGTAACCCCTCAGTGCCATTTATTACTTCATTGCCAGCTCTATATTTGAACTCTATGGGTTGTACAGATTTAGACCTCTAGTGTTCAAACAGTGCAACTGCATTACATGCGTAATTCACAGAAGGCTGATTTCCGTGAAGTGAATCGCACATTTCCGTGATGCATATCGTCACATTTTTGCACCGCAATGCATCTTGTCATAACGTATCATTACACCCCTAGTACCGAGTCTTTAACAGTTGATGGCTGTGACCCATAAACAACATCAGATGCTAGATACCTTCCCTAGAGAACCTTCTATAGGCTTATAGCAATTGCTTTGCAGTCAGTAAGTGAAAGACATTTTCAGTAGGGTTCAGATTGTGTTATTGACTTCTCCAGCCAAGAATATCTTTTTGTTGGATGTCCATAGTCCCCGTAGCTGTATATTTGTGCATCACCTTACATGTATATGCCAAAAGGTGATGCATTTATTTGGATCTGAGCTGCAGTAATGCCGCTATACACTTTGGAATATATTCAGCTGTGCCTCTATATGTAGGTACCTCATCAATAAAGACAAGTGAGACAGTGTTAGTTGTGTTTGCACATACTCAAGCCATGACAACCATCCGTGTTTAACAGATAAAATAGTATGCTTTGGCTCATAAGCAATTTCTTTACTCTAAGCTTCTCTTGAAAATGTTTTCTCCATGACTGAAACTTTATCATCAGAGCCTAATAGTAATGAAGAAGGACTAAAGCTAGCAACTCAGAATTAACTCAGAAAAAAATCCCCCCTCAACTTGGAATACCTACTCAGAAAGTCAGGAAGGTCTCCTCAACCCAGAGTTCAGCACATGACATCTTTACTTATTGACTTTTTAGCACTTTTAAATAAGTGATACTGTATATACAGGTATTTGCTTTAGATCAGTCAACAAACAGACACATTTTCTTGTTAAATCTTTACTACATGGACTATACCGTTCACTGTTTAGAGGAGATAAACATATATTATTAACATTAGCTGGCTAGATTGTGGCAAAAAGCGAATGACGAATGTGGAGTCATCCAAGATTTTCGAAAATGATTATTTTGAGCTCTGACTTCCCACTTCCGAGGTACATCGAACACAGCAAAGTGCCTTAAATCTCAGTGGTTGGGATTTGTTGTGCTATTTTTACTGTCTATATATGATGTTCTTCAGTTTAGGAGTTGCACCATATATGTAAGAAATAAAACACAACCACGCATGCTGTTATAGGAAATTAATCAATTACTGGGATGGGCCCAAAGTGTTTTAATCCTCTTATACCACTGCCAATGATTTAAAATGTTTATTTAATATCTGTATTTTTTTATTTTATGTAATAAATAATGACACGTCATACTTTTGGTCCGTTTCATGTTGTGGATTGGTCGCGAAACAAGATCGTTCCTGTGATCACTTGCATTATAGCAGTTATAAGTAGCTGCTCCTTCACTTTCTCTAACCCTTTCTCACAGTACACTGGTGTTCCATTCAGACGGCAGAATGGAAATCGGCTTATCAGACATTTTCGATCGGTGTAAACAAATTAATTATTTTTCGCCCCCACGTCTGGTTCAAGATTAGTCAGGACACTGTTGGGTTTCTGTGTGTAGAGTATCGTGAGTCTGTGTTTAGCTGCTGGTGAGCAGGGTGATGGGAAAGTTGAGGGGTGTGAGCCCCCTGCTGGGCAAATAAGTCACGTCTCCACAATAACACTGGTACAGAGATAAAACAGACAACACTAAAGCTTTTTTTTTTTAAATAGTAAAACACTGTATGCAACTGCCACAATAAAATTATAACATTTAAACCTAGTAGGCTAGGCAAAAAAAACTGTCTCTTTTCACATGAGCCATTAACCACTACTGTGAATGCTGAACACGGCGCCTCCAATACAGCGTGAACTTTTATTTTTTGCCCTCTGGTTAATAAGACAGAAATAAATGCACCTTGTTCCTGAGAACCCACAATGTGCAAAGTCCTCTGTCCTGAAGACTTTCCTGCGGTGCAAAATGTAAAGTTACAGCTTTACCTCTGACTGTTACAAAGTGCTGACACTGGAGACTCCTTCCATAAATGTTAAATAAACACCTTCTTACAGAAAGCTTTACCATATCGACGACTATGGATTTTCTTTATTATATACAAATAACAACATTTAAAAAAAAAAAAGGTTTTGTGTTACATAGTGTAATGTAGTTGTGCTCATGTCTTCGTGATCCTCCTAAGGGACACTTATTTATTCTGCCTTTTTTAAAGGCTAACAGGAAAGCTTGTAACAAACACATTTTCCCAATTTAAACTGAACTGATTGATGTTTGAAGCAAAATAAACAGACGTAGATGTATAGAGAAGTTAAAGGTAGCCTGTTAGATGCAGTTACATTACCCTAGACTGAGTTTTACTCCTCAGAGGGTAAGGAACTTCTCTGGTTTTTATGAAAATGGGAATGTTTTTGGAGAATTGCTGTGTAGAATTGTTTGCATCTTTTTTTGTATACGGCAGTGCATACACACACGCTGACCCTACTTAACCTGAGAAGTTTATTGAGAGGCACATGGCTATAGTGTGCGAGGCCAGATTATACACACACACGCACACACAAAAAGGTCTGCCTTCTCAGAAGAAACTGTGTCTGGTGCTGGTTAACATAGCGGACATTTCTCCCTCAGTCTTTATTACTGTATTTCGCACACAGCAGCCTTGGCCTTTTAGACATACGTTGGATTATGACTCAGCTTTGCTTTACGTGCATTTTTCCTGCACTCGCAGACACAAAAGTCGCTGGGCAAGCCTGCCAGTATGCTTAAGTGACATCTGCACAGTCAAAAAACCCCCCCCAAAAACCCTGAAAACATAAATAATAAAAATGCATAGCTAAGAGTATTGCGTAGCAATGTTATGAAATTTAGTTCAGCTGTTTCTGATAATCATTTTGGCCTAATGCTCCAAGCAAAATGGAAATGTAATCTGCACAGTATTATTAGTGGTCTAAACCTGTTGGTGTTTTTAGTACTATTTCATCACGTGCATTATCACATGGACTACCTGTACATCACATGCTCATTAAACTCACTTGGGGATTGCTGAGTGCTAATGTAGGACTAGCCTCCCCCCAGTCAAATTCCAACATTACTAACTAAGATTCGAATGTTATCTATAAGATGCCCTCCATCCAGTGTAGCATGACCTAAGCTTTATAATACTGGGTAAAAACCCCTTTAATAAAAGTTTTAGGTAAACCCCCCACCCCATCACTGTCAGAAGAAGAACTGACCACTTCTCTGCAAATGTTTGCTTGTAGTCACATGACTGAAACTTTACAATTAAGCGACCCTTAACCAAACACTCTTCAGAATGGTTTTTCGACCCAAATGCGCTCCGGGTGATAATGGAAGCTCGTATGCGAAACCTTAGAGAGGGCATTTTTACGAATGCTCCGCAAACATTTGCTTGCTCTACTTTAAAAAGGGGGTTGCTGATTTTCCCCACTCGCATTTCTATAGTAGGTGTTGAGTTAGATTTGATGATATTGTTCTCCAGCAGCACTGAGTGTGTGTGTGTGTGTGTGTGTGTGTGTGTGTGGTGATATAAACTTACAAGACATTTTGCTTTAAAGACATTGCTCTGTGTGTGTGTGTGGTTTAGAGAGCAGAACCATTCTGATATGCTGAGTTTTCAGAAAGAGAGAGGGAGAGGTTTTCTTTGGCCAGACTTCAGGGAAGAAATTGCCAAAAAAAATCTCACACAAAAAAAAGTTTAACACTTTAGTTTGTATCCATGCAAGTTTGGTACATATCCAGTTCCTTTACTTTTCAACACACACACACACACACACACACACACACAGTAAATATTCTCATTTTCACTGTGCCCTGAGGCAAAAGTGTCATGAATACACAGATCTAAGACTGCCTTGTCTACATTTTCCCTCTTCTCTTTATTTCTCTCTCTCTCTCTCTGGTACTCTTATACACACACACACACACACACACACACACACACACACACACACAGACACACACACTCTGTTTGGGAAACTCTTATTAATTTGTGAGACTGTGGATCCCAGAGAGACTACTGGCTTTAAACTACAGTGAAGCTGGGACTGTAATTCCCGTTACTCTGTTCTTGTAATACACACTTCCTCTGTGTACACATTTACTCTGTCCTCTTAATACACACTTCCATATTTATCTAGGTAATACATCACTGTCCTAATACCCAGTCGATTTTCATACCTTGTGCTTATTTTTAGCCTGCAACAGCTTATACTTGTTTTCTGTTTTCATTTCCTTACTGCAATACCCAAATGATCCACATCACCACATGCATGTATAGCGCTCGTTTCGGCACTGCCAGATTCTAAGTGCTTAATGCAGCTGTGGCATCGTACAACTTCACACTCATTATTTGTTCTTGCTCAAAGTCTCCTGTTCTTCAGTTTGCATAATCGGTGTAGTCCTGACATAGTGCTTTTGTTTGTGTGTGTGTGTGTGTGTGTGTGTGTGTGTGTGTGTGTGCACAATGAGAGTGAGATCCGGTGGTCAGGCTCAAGGCTTTCAGAGAATTTTACAGAGCCAGGTATGTGTGTGTGTATGTGTGTGTGTGATGAGATGAGATGAGATGAGAGTGTTGTACACACATGGATGTGAGTGAGAGAAAGTCCTTGATAGGTGTTCACTATCGCCTTAAAATCTCTAATACACCCGCACACACACTCCCCATGGGAGGTGTCAGTTCCACTGATCTTAATCTACTAGAATTGGAGTAGCATGCAGTACGTGCATCAGCACAGCCTAGCGCTCTCTCTTTCTCTCTCTTCTTTCCCTGTCTTTTTGTTCCCAACTCCTGTCTGAGCCTCTTTCTCTTTTAATATCCCCGCCCCCTCATCACCACCCCACCCCCACTTTCTCTCTCTCTCTCTCTCTCTCTCTCTCTCTCTCTACCTCTCTCTCCCTCTCCCCCTCTCTCTCTCGCTCTTCTCTCACTTTGTAAGAGAAGGTCGGCTCGGTGCGAAAATGCCATCGTGCTCTCCGGATTGCTGCCTCTACCAAGCAGTAGAGGTAAGATCGATACTTAATATAGTACACTGTATTACTATATACACGTAGATTTCACATCTTTACACGTGACTGCTTTGCATGGCAAATGTCTTATTCCGTCTACTTTACATGGTCTCAATGGGCAGCTGCATTACTCTATTAATTTGTACATCACGTTACCTGAAATAGGAAGGTCATGGATTTTAAATATGATAATAATATGATTTCAGGCTGGGAAAACCGTATATATTGATTTTATACTCTTGACAGTCTGGATGTGTTTAAAACTAAATATAAAGTTTGTGTTTCTTCTATACAGAAGCATTTGAGTTAAGTGTTTATGAATGCGCTTTGGACATATCCCCTTTTAAGCTGGTTTGACTGATCGTATATGTGTGTGCATGCACAGTGTCTGGTTGATCTTTATGGCCAGCTGCCATTTAGAGAGAGTTCTGAGTGTTAGAAGTGTGCGTGTGCGTGAGTGAATGCATGTGTGTCTAAGAAACTATGCTTCGGGGCATGTGCCGTTGTCTAAACGTGATCAGTGAACGCTTACATTCTGCTGAGGTGGGAGCAGACGTGCCACACGTGCTCTCGTATGTATAGCAAACACAGCACTTTGGTTCCTGGGCAGTTCCGTAAACAATCGAATGATTATGAACTCTCTATTTACTCATCATCTTCTCGCTTGTCTTTCTTGAAATGCTGGAAAATCTTTCCAAGAGTTGTTTAAAAGGGTTTGTGTATGTGCCTGTGTTGTCTCCAGATCATCAAGGTCTTCAGTGAAGATGGCGTTGGGAAGGTGGTGGAAGTTCCTGCTCATATGACAGCCAGAGACGTGTGTCAGCTCCTGGTTTATAAGAGTCACTGCCTGGATGACAACTGCTGGACTTTAGTAGAGCATCATCCGTTGCTTGGACTAGGTAAGTGTGTGTGGGTGTGTGTGGGTGTGGGTGTGTGGGTGTGCGTGGGTGTGTGTGAGTGTGTGTGTGTGGGTGTACTGTATGTTCGAGAGAGAGCATGAGTGGCGATCACCACCTGGTCCTAGGGCATGCTCTGTCCTATCCATTGATGCAAAGCAAACAGTAGATTGCATCCTTATAAGTATTTATATAATCTTTTTAAGTATTTATAAAATCCTGTGCTTTTCTTTCATAATCTTGTCCACTGTAGAGGGAAGAGCATTTGGAAATGGCATTGTAGTACAAAAAACGATTGAGGTGAAGGAAGTGGTGGGAAGGGGGAAGCGGAAAAATCTCCAATAGAGAAGAGATTGGGAACAGAGCATGACAAGGATTATCCGCTAATCTGGCTGCGATTTAACGTGGACACGTGTGGACATCCATTTTCTAGTCTGATCACAGATTAAAGCCCTGCTACACCGCCTAAGTTGCCATGGAGATGCTCCAAAGGAGAACATCCTGATCATGGCAGTGTATTAGTCACACATCTGTTCGTAGGTGCCCGAGATCGTGAGTTCGAATCCCGACCAGGAGATTAGCCAGGAGTACAAGAGAGCAAAAATGTGTTCTCTGGCTGGTAGGGGTGGTGTACTCTCTCTTCCCTGTCAATCACAGGGACACATGACGAGCACTGGTGTCTATGAGATCATGTATGCAAAAAAATCGGATAGCGCTCTCCACTGAGTGTGTTACGCAACAGATCAAAAAGATGCCGTTGGCTGGCTTCACTGCCTCCCAGGAAGCACAATACGGACTTCTCCTTTCTGAGTTAGTAGCTGTCTTTGATAGGGGAGACCTAACTAGTGGATGGGAATGATCCAAGATTCAAATGGAAAAAGATCTGTGAGCTTTAGGAGCTCTCTTGGCTTTCTTGTTGGGTTGTGTTTGTGATCAAAATCCCTGTAGTTTGCTGTCTGGATTATTTGAGAGTCAACTAGTCTGTCTGGATTGTTTGAGAGTCAAAGTCGCTTTGGATAAAAGTGCCTGCTAAATGAAGAAATGTAAATGTAAACTACTGTAACTTAAGTTCTCCAACGAGTAACTAATCAGAGTGATGGTTCTTGCTAACTTGGCCTTTGCAATGTTTTCTGCAAAGTTGTGATAAGCTTTTAATGAAAATAAATAAATGAATAAAACGTTCCTCGGGGTATGATGTCATAACGTGACTGGGCGTATTCGGATTCGCCAGCTGACACCTGATCAGCTGCAGCTTGAACATTGTGTTCAGCGCAGTCGGCCTTGATGGATTAGGACACTCTAGATTTGATCTTGGAGCTAATGCTAGCCCAACATTATGGCAACCTTCCAAAAATGTTCCTCTTACATAAGCCATTAGCTGCGAGGCTCCTTACTGAGCTATGATCAGCCCTACTGCTCAATGCAATCAAGCTAAATACATGACCTCATCTCTCTGCAATGCTTCTCCTCTCTCTCTCTCTCTCTCTCTCTCTCTCTCTCTCTCTCTCTCTCTCTCTCTGCTCTGATTGCATTTGTGTTGTGCAGCTGGGTGGAGATGTATGTCTTCTTTCATTGAAAAAACACTTGCACAGAGATGCAAATTATTAAAATACAAAATGAAACACAATAAAAGTTCTTAATCTTCTTATACATAAACACTTTAGTTTGTATCCATGCAGGTTAATACTGGTACATATCCAGTTCCTTTACTTTTCAACACACACACACAGACACACACACACACAAAGTAAATATTCTCATTTTCACTGTGCCCTGAGGCAAAAGTGTCATATGAATACACAGATCTAAGAATGCCTTGTCTACATTTTCCCTCTTCTCTTTATTTTTCTCTCTCTCTGGTACACTTATATATATATATATATACACACACACACACACACACACACACACACACACACACACTCTGTTTGGGAAACTCTTATTAATTTGTGAGACTGTGGATCCCAGAGAGACTACTGGCTTTAAACTACAGTGAAGCTGGGACTGTAATTCCCGTTACTCTGTTCTTGTAATACACACTTCCTCTGTGTACACATTTACTCTGTCCTCTTAATACACACTTCCATATTTATCTAGGTAATACATCACTGTCCTAATACCCAGTCGATTTTCATACCTTGTGCTTATTTTTAGCCTGTAACAGCTTATACTTGTTTTCTGTTTTCATTTCCTTACAGCAAAACCCAAATGATCCACATCACCACATGCATGTATAGCGCTCGTTTCGGCACTGCCAGATTCTAAGTGCTTAATGCAGCTGTGGCATCGTACAACTTCACACTCATTATTTGTTCTTGCTCAAAGTCTCCTGTTCTTCAGTTTGCATAATCGGTATAGTCCTGATATAGTGCTTTTGATTGTGTGTGTGTGTGTGTAGAGAGGTGTTTGGAGGACCATGAGATGGTGGTTCAGGTGCAGGCCTGCATGTCTCCAGAGAGCAAGTTCCTCTTCAGGAAGAACTATGCCAAGTACGAGTTCTTCAGAAACCCACTGGTGAGAAATGCAGACATGTTCCTAAATTAAACTATATATATGTTGTTGTTTTTTTATTAGCTGAGCAATGAAATATTCGTCCACGTTGTTCCTGTTCTTTCTATTTTATCATATGGTTAATGTAAATAACTTTCCCATTAGTCGTCATTTATCCTGGTTTAACCAGAACCTTTCTGACTCTGGAATTTCTAAGAGCACCATGAACATAGTGTAAGTGCAAAGCAAAAATAGCTACAAGTATAACTGTTCTAACAAATTATAAATATAATTGCACCATGGTGCTGTTGAATTATTAAATCTGATTGTGAATTCGTTTTCTATAGCAGCAGCTCTGACAGTAGTGCAGAGTACTAATGCTATCGTTTCTATAGTAACAACTCATTCACATGGATTTATGGTGGTGCACCTAATCTCCACCTAACAATAAATAAATTTAACCCTTTCATACATGAATTATTTATAAGCACATCCAGCTTCTTTTGATGTTTTTTAATTAATTAGATTTGCATGATATATTACATATAGTATAAATGTTGATTTTCAATTAATATCACTTATATTAAAAAGTCAATTGGATTGTCTTTGTGAAGGAATGCCATGAGTTAAAAAATAAAGATAAAATATAAAATACAACACATTATAATTTTTAAAGAACAATATTTTACACATTTTACACTTGTAAAGTTACACAGTTAATGGGGATTTAAAAAAAATCTTAAAAAATAAAACAATTATTGAGGTGTTGAGTCTGGCACAATATGTGTATATATATTTTAATTAAGTTAGTAAAGATAAACCGGAGACATGCATTAATAACAAATAGTATAGACAAATAGTCTAGAGGGCAACAGAAATCTGCTTAATGATTTACGTTAAAATAAAGTAATTTCGATGTGATTTGCATCGTATATTTTCCAGAAAAAATACTGGAAAAAAAATGGGGGGGGGAGTTGTTGATATGGTGAAGCTTTCTGTAAGGAGATTTTTATTTAAGATTTATGGAAGGAGTCTCCAGTGTCAGCACTTACAGAGAGGAAGTTTTCCTCCACAGGAAAGGAGTTTGCACTTTCTGGTTTCTTTTATTCTTTTATGTCCATTTATTTTTATCGCATTAAATCCAAGAGAGAAACATAGAAAGGCTAGTGAGGGGACGACTGTTTACACCACAAAAAAATTACATCTTAGCAAGTGAACATATCTTGAATTTAGTTAAATGTATCTAGCATTTCCTATTACAAGGCTACAGTATACCAAATATAAGATTATTAATCTTTAATATTATTATTACTATTATTTATTTATTATTATTTATGTATGAGCATGTCATATTTTGACCTTATCACTTTTTCAGTAATAAGGTCAAAATTATAATCATTGGCAAATCGTTATGGTGTAAGAGGAATAAAACTCTTTGAGACATTCCGTTATTGAATAATAATCCAATTCAGGGCGGTAATGTCTCTCTTCGTTGGGTCAGGCTGCATCACACTGCCTTCTTGTTGATTATTTTCCTATAGCAACACTCTCTGTCATGTTTGAGAAACCAGTCTGGCATGTGGTCATCTTTAGGTTTGTCACATGCTTGGTACACTTTTCCTATACGAGTAAACACTCATGTTTGTGTGTGTGCGTGTGAGCACACTGCAATGAGTACCCGTCATAATGAATTAACACTGTATTCTAGGAAATTGGGTTGATATCGTTTAACAAAAATGGAAGGAATGCACACGAACATATACATGCAGGAGGTTATGTCTGAAGGAGTTCATGCTAAGGCTGCCTAACAAATGAGTCAATATAAAAAACTAAATCATTGTGTTGTCTGAACAGTTACATTCATGCTGTAAGTATGACATGCTCATGCATATTGGTGTTGATGAGGAGGAGCTGGTATTCACTTCACTTTACATGAAATAAAATACCATTTCCAAACAGACCGTATAAAACTAGATCTACCCTGTTTTTTCTCCTGCATTAAACCACTAGTATTTGGAAACATGATAAAATATTTCAGAGGGTTAAAGCTGAGATGCTATGAATGAGCTATTGTTAGTTTTAAGCGGTACCACTGTGCAGGTAATGATAAAACCATGAAAAAGTATGTTACACTTTAGGGAAAAATGGCTAGTATTGTATTAATATTTATATACAAATCAAGCTCTCTCTCTCTCACTCACTCACTCTCTCTCTCACGCACTCTCTCTCACTCTCTCTCTAACTCTCTCTAACGTACACTCTCACTCACATTCTCTCTCTCACGCTCACTCTCTCCTCTCTCTCACATTCTCTCTCACTCTCACTCTCTCCTCTGTCTCTCACACTCTCTCTCACTCTCACTCTCTCCCCTTTCTCTCTCACTCTCTCTCTCACTCTCTCTCTATCTCACTCACTCTCTCTCACACTCTTACAGAATTTCTTCCCAGAACAAATGGTGGCATGGTGTCAAGAGTCCAATGGCACAATCCCACCATCTCAGCTTCTGCAGGTGTGTGCACACACACACACACACACACACACACACACGCATACGCATACACACACACACAGCACGCGCACACACAACACGCGCACACACACACAGCATGCGCACACACAACATGCGCACACACATACATACGCACGTGCATACACAACACACACACAACACACGCACACACAACAACACACACACACACAACAAACAAACACACACACACAACAAACACGCACACACACACACACACGCACACACATACACACACATCATATGCACTGCAGTACAGTGAGGTAAGAATGATAATAACTGAAATATGACTCAGCTGAAAAACCCTACGTTTGTGAAACTGAGAATTTAGGTCAGCTCCCTCCACACTACTCACGAGTATACTTTAGGCAAATGTTGTGTCATGACTTTCGCTGTGTGGGCGTTCACATATATGTGAGACAGGATACATGGCAGTTTGTGTGTGTATAGGGAGAGGGAGTTTTCTCTGTGGAGAAAAGCTAAATAACTAGTCTCTAGATGGTTTCCTGCTCTCTTCCCCCATGCAGAATTTCTTGAATTCCAGCCGCTGCCCTGAGATCCAGGGCTTTCTTTACATGAAGGAGACAGGCCGCAAGTCCTGGAAGAAGCTTTACATGTTCCTGCGCCGCTCTGGCCTCTACTACTCCACTAAAGGAATATCCAAGGCAAGCTGTGCTTTTGTGTTCCTTCATGTGCATTTAGAAAAGAGGCAGAACTTTCCAAATTGGCTTTTGTGGTTAAGACATAATGTACATGAAGTGCATTGTTTGCTGAATGTGGTCCAATCTGGAAGTGATTCCAGATGCTTGGACATCAGTGGAAGGATCAGATATGGGTCAGATAATTGAAAGTGAGATTTGGTTTATGGCCTGTATGTGCAGTTACAGCTATGCACATGATGAGTATGATACTGGAGAATTTAATGCTTCATTTCAGTTAGAATAGAGAATGTTATTCCATATTCCAACATTCCATTTAATGTTGGCAGGTTTTGAATCTATTCGAAAAACAATTAATGCAACTTTGTTTATGAACAACCATGCCATAGGCTTGTGCGATATTGATTTTCCCCTGCTGGGCGATTTTCACGATAAATTCAGTTAATGGGATTATTAGATTGTTCTATTCGAGATAAATATGCATATTTCTAATTTTTATGAAAACATCCATAAATGCTATACCAAAACACTGCCTTCTTAACCCAATAAACACCTCCTACAGCCTGCGCTCCTCCCAAACACTGTGCGCGTCGATTAAAAACATGCCAAGATAAACACGCAGCACTTCCCCGAAAGACCGTGCACTTGCAAAGAAAGGTTCGAATATCATCTGGTACAGGGTTGAAAAGTCAGATGAACAAGTTTATGGAAAATATTATGCTACATTACATCCTAAGCGGTAATTCATGGTCAGGATTACCTCATTTTTGACCTCAGCACATTCGACAGATGACGTGTGAAAATGGATGCCCCATGTTGGTTTTTTATTAGCAAAAAACTAGGCAACTAACTTGGATGAGTGAAACAAATATGTCTGCATGCTGATTTGACGTCACTGCATAAATGGGGAAAGAACGTGGATTTGAGAAGAATACCCTAAGATGACTTCTCAGTTTCGGTGGCATTTCAAGTCAAGCCAAGTCAAGTGGTTTATTGTGTGTATGTGTGTGTGTGTGTGTGTGTGTGCATGCATGTGCGTGCTCATGGGCGCAACTTGTGAACAGGCAAGGCAGGCAACTGCTTGGGGCCCCATGCCGTTAGGGGATCCCCAGGGACTGTCAGACTTTACTCCAAAGCAATGTCTCAAAATCTGGCAACCACAGTGACCATGGGTGACTTGCAATAACATGACAGTCTCAGTACTAATTGTATTAATGTGAACATTTGAAATAAATACAAAAGTTTAGATCGTGTACATTTTTGGTTGGTGTCAGATTATTTATAACATAATAGTGATGAACGCTGGTTGGAGGGTCCCAT